>NW_021634476.1:0-73159 GCF_004799145.2 Neltuma alba | reverse complement strand
CAAAAAAGACGGATAAGTATCCCAAATAGCAATGATGAAAATATCTAAATTGAGCACAAGTGAGATGAGAAAATCAATACGTGGCAATTCTAGCTGATATGAAGAATAGGTAACAACTTCCATCTCCACACACTATAAACATTCCAGCCAAGAAAAAGGGAAAAAGAAAGAAAAGAAAAAGAGTTCAAAGTGGCGCCTGCCAATAGGTATTAACAAGGGGTTTTACAAAATCTTTGAAAGTGTAAAGAGATCAGCTTTACATGTAACTAAAAAATTTGACCTTTAATCTAGATGGAGGAGGCTTCTAAAAGTTGGCCTCAACAGCCTATTAAGCAGCTTTCATTTTTCTAATTGTCGAAAGTTGAAAGCTTGAGTGACATCTGCAGTAGAAAAACAATTTATCTATTTTATAGCTAAAGCGCACATCCATTTTTTTTTAAAAAAAAAGTTCATTATTTTGAATGCATCCATTGTTGAAGAAGAAAGATTCTCTTCCATTTTGGGCAGATAATCACAGTACGCCGTGAAGATAAAGAATTTAAACGCATCCACTCGCCTGTATAAAGTACTAGCAATTCCAAAAGCCAACGCTCCAGGAGAAACTTAAAAAACTTACAAAATTATACCGGTTCCTTCTTCCATTTCGCCCACATGACAAGGATGACTGCGGAGGGTGCGCCGTGCTCGCAAGATATCCCGTAAGGACCCTGGGAGCTTTCGACGCGCATGAAAGAACACTACAGTCGTATCTTCCGCTTCCCTCGCCTCGCAAGAACTTGCACGCATTCACGCATTCTAACGAAACTATAATATCGGGGAAATACAAATTCACTCGAAATTAAACTTCCAGATAGTTCACTTTAAATGAATATAAATGAACAAGAAAGAACATTCCTAAAGTTATTAGAGGAATTAGAGATTAGAGATGCTCCAATTGATTGCATGTCAGCAAATAAAGGAAAAGGGAATCTTGAAAACAACATGGGTTCGACCTAGAAAACCTACACAGCTGGTCCGGCAAAGTTCACTAGTTCTTCCTTCGCCAGACCCAGATACAAAAACCAAAATTCGAGTTACCGTCTATGACACTCCTCACATTTTTTGGCAACCAAAGTAGACATACCTGACATCGAAGGAGCAGAAGCCATTTTTATGAAAAAGTGAGAAATCTCATTGAATACAGCTAAGCATTAATCGTCCCATGAGCATACACTCCGGTAAAGCTCATGAAGTCCTCGAATTGAAAACGAACCAACGATAGGTTCATTGATTTCGGAGCAGAAGAAGGGGGGTAACGATGGGCAGAGCAAAGAGATAATTAAAAGTGGCGTCGCTTGTGATTCCAGAGTAATACCCCGAGCTTTTGAAATGCTGTTTTGGACTAATTATCGACGAGATTGGCCTGACGAGGAAGATGAGCGTAGACAGCACACACAGAAGATATCGAGTTTAGCCAAGGCCACACAAATACCGTGCGATAAAAGATATTATTAATATTATTGTTACTGCTCTTTGCTCCGCTCCCCCAGCTCCTCTCTTATTTTATTTTTTTCCCCAAACGGGGGAAAAAAAAACAACTTATCCCATTAAAGCGTGATTTGTTTCCTTTATTTACAGAAAAATAATTAAAAAAAGATCATAAAAATTATAAAATTTTAAATTATGTATGATTATAAAAAATATTATTATTTACAAATTAAGTATTGTCTGTGGTAACCAATTCTGATTTAATATTTAGTCATTTTTATGGACTTCATTTTTTACTCTCCCTTTTTTTATTTGATAATAAGGGTTGGCAGATTTTTTTGACAGTCAATTTTCATATAAGTTCTAGTTTGACATACTTCCTTCTGACAAATAAAATCTTCCGTGTTAATCTATAAACGTCAACCCTTTTTAATAAAAGAGATGATTTCATGAGGGGGAAAAAAACTGCACATATACGGGAATTAGAGAATTTAAAAAATCAATTTTAAAATAAAAACTTTAAAGTGTAATAACTATAAACATAAACGTTAAATAAATAAGTCAATGATCCAAATTTTATAGACATTAAATTAGCTGAAATAGGAAGAAAATTATCGATATATCACATAAAAGCGTGAATAATTAAGTCAATGATACAAATTTAGTAGGCATTAAACTAGTTGAAATGATAAGAAAATTATCGACGTGCACATAAAAACAGGACTATCAGTAATGAATACCAATAAGTACCATTCCCAACCCACCTAGATATGAAAAATTAAAAGCCATTTCCTGCAAATCTTTTTATAAGATTTTTATTAACTGCTTTCTATAGATTAGGAAAACTAATTAAAGTGAGCTAAATATTAAAGATGTGTACGACTTGCGCAGATTATGTATAATTAAACTTACTAATTATTTAACCTGTGAATGGAAGAGACGAGGACATTTCTAAAACTATGCTTTCGAGGCCCCGCTAAATTTTGTAAGGAATCGTGTATATACGAATCAATATCTATCTAGGATCTTACAAATGTTATTGGATAGAATGGTTGGCTATGTACTAGTATAATCATAGTTTTGTTTCCGTGAAATTTCTCTGCTGCCTCTTATACAGTTTTCATGGTCTTCATGGAATTCTCACACAAATTCTATGAAATTTATGTGCTATTACATGGATTGATGTTGGTTTTTTGAAAGCTAAACCCTCCATACCACCTGAAGTTTTTTTTGTAAGAATAAGCGTATACTGAATTGAGATAAACTTAAAAGGTTATTAAATTTTAAGTCAGACTAAATAAATTTTTAAGGTTTTTATTAATTTGCATGAAACATGTTGAAGTGGGCAGGCAACATGTGCTGGACAGTGATAACAAGTCACGGTCCATGCACGCAGATCTACTTGGACAACGGCTTCACAAGGAATGTGCCCCACGTTGGTGTTCTTTTCCAATGTCGCTAAAATTAAACAAGCACAAAAAGTGGGTGCTCTTTGGGACTCAAGTCAAGACAGCATTTTAAGACATTTTTTCCTGTTCTAAATATAAGACTTATTTTATAAGATAATTTATACTATAAAAATAGTCTTATATTTAGGATCAAAGGAGTAATTGGCAAGTGGCAGCGAATGATTGGGTTCTTTTTTTCCCCCCCCCTTTTTGGTCAAAGGATTGGGTTCATATATATATATATATACTCCTCCGATCCTTAATACAGGATCTAATTATTGAGTTGGTTTTAGTCATAAATATAAGATCCATTTATTTTATTTATCAATTTTCTTTAAATTATCCCTATGGATACTTTATCAACCATAATCAAGTTGAAAAGAAATAGGAGATATTAAAAAAGATAATTATGGTATTTTAAGAAAAACGTGTCACATTTCTTATAATTAACTAATTTATTACCTAACTTCTTTAATCTAATCAAATTAGTTAAATAGATCTTATATTAAGGATTGAACGAGTATATAGTTAAACACACACGACTCCCCTTAGCATATTGTCAGTGAATTTGGCCCAACCAAAAAAAAAACACTGTGATCGAATGCAGCTTTCCATAACAGTCGGTACTTTTCACATAATATTATTCTATCCATCACACAATCTATCGAACCAAAAAGGCCACTTGTTCTACCCCCTTTTTGGCTATTGCACTTGCGCCAAACACACTCACTTATGCTTTTTCCTCTCCAACCAAGCTTTTCCTGCTTTGATTTCCCATTTCTAACGTTAATTTTGTCATCTTGTTGTCTTCCCACTCTAAATACCACAAAGCATGTTCTGCATGCAGATCGATGTGTTCGTTTTTTACATTACAATAATGAAACTTAATAACCTCGTCCTGCCTCGCGTTAATCAGCCCTCTGAACCAGACTTTTGATCCTATATACGTAGTTCATCAAAGTATTGAACAGGCATCTCCCAGCACTAGAAAAATCTACCAGATCTTTCGATGGATTGCCTAGCGTGCATGGGCTGATCAATAAGGATCTGAAATTATTGGCCTATTGTCGATTATGATTCCCTCATCTAGTCTCCCAAGCCTGCAGCACCATTCACTGGAAATATGGACATATGGTATCTCTGACAAAAGCCGAATAAAACGACAAGTCGGTGGCCCAAAAGAGAACGAACCGACAGGCTACGTATTATTGCAGCCGATCCATTTCTTCAAGAATTAGAACAGACCGCAAGGCCTAGCTTTATTCCACGCATATCTATAGAGCATAAAAATTGGTGTAAATGCGCCAGCGGATAAATTTCTCAATATTATGGGTTCATCTCGTCGTGGGATGAGCACGATCACGAGGAATTTTTTGCCCCTTAAAATCAGAATATATGATACATGCACTAATTCCATGCAAGACAATAATGTGATAATAATGCAGGCCCCTCCCGTCCGTGAATTGTGAACGACTCTGGTCATTTTCCTATCCAAATTAAATGAAGTGTGTGAAATTTAAGCCACTTCTATTTTTGTTCGCGAACATATTATATATTCAGTCAGAGCACTATACCTGCTTTCTTTTAAAAGTGGCATTAATGAATTCTCACTATGCACCGTTGAAGCCAGATCCCTGTATCATGGTCTCTACATTACTGGTCCGAATGAGGTGAATTTATGATCGGTACACCCTACGTTTTTCAGTTTCTAATAGTAATAATTAGCCTGGTTAGCTAATCATGAATCTGTCACTTACAAATAAAAACAAAGAACTGCGATTGCTAAGAAAATGCAGTGATATATAATTGCCAAAACACCAAAGAATCGATCGCAGAGGCGCGCCTTTTCTGTCAAATTTTTTCCTGGGTTAAAGCTAAGGGTACGTTGCTAGATATATTATGCATCGATCCGTTGACAGTAAATTATATTAATCCTCTAAATCTTGAAAACTTGATTTAGTTTTGAAAAAGTTTTTCCCCTGTCCATACAGTAGTTCCTGGAAACAATGTGCCGATTGCTGGGCAAATTACTCACAGTATTCTTTATTCTGTTATGACTTTACGGAAACCATATCCATCAGATTTTAGAACTCGTGAAAAAAATTCAATTTCATAGCTTGAGAAGTCTTCTATATATCGCTTTTGACGTGACCATCGCCTTATACTTATATGTGTGGCGGTTATTAGCTCCTCAGGTTCTGCTATATCCTACCTCTTTATGATTTGCGCAACCAGTCTTTCTTGATCTTCTTCCGTACGGATCAAATCGCATTAATGGTCAACCACATATATTCCAGGAAAGAATCAGTAGGAGCAAGTGAAAATATGGAGAGGGATAGAGATCCTCTGTCAAAAATGGCGTTCCCTAAACAAGATTGTTCATTTTAGTATAAAATGCAAACCCTTCAAAGCGAAATTTTGCTTCACATAAAAATTACCCAGTTGCAAGAGACGCATCAGAACTGTTTATTCTGTTCATATATTGCAGAGGATGTAGCTAATATTAAAAGCTATAATAGGACCAGTACGTATTTATAATTAAAAGCCACACATGCATAGAAGGATACAACGTAGCAGCCAGGAACACCCAAAGGGCCTTTGGCATGCAGTTCCATTATGGAACTCTTATTTGTCTGTGTCTACACAACACACACACACACGTATATAGGACGGAACAAGCATACTTGTGGCGGTTTAGTAGCGGGATGGGGGTTTCTGGTGGCGTGGTTGAGAATTATAACGCCTCCATATTTGCGTGCAGCTTCATAGTTATCAACGACAGGTGCTCCAGCAGCTGGTTTGTGAATAGCAGAATGATTGAGTTTTGGATGGCAGTGATGAACAAGAGAACGCCTGTGGGTTGGCGCCATCCTATCCTCCAGAAAAGCAAACCCTTCCATTCCAACTCTAACAAGATGCGCATACTCACTTGAGGATGAAGCCATCTGCCAGCTCGCTCTCTCTCTCTGCACAGCATACACCCCCTCACCCTTTGGATCCTTTTTATAGTGAAACTGGGAAGGGTAAAAAAAAAAAAAAAACCACAGTGAAATCAAATTATTTTGCTTCGCATCTCTCTCCCTTACTGTTGTTTTGCTCGGGGTTAATAATAAAAGTAGTTTGCCCATCCCCATCTACTCTTTCCCCGGAACTTATTCTTTTTCTTTCTTCTGATCTAATATTTGTCGTGTACATTGCATTTTCCTCCATATGCCCAGGAAAAAAAAAAGGCAGTGGAATGTGGTCTTTAATTGCCTAAGGATATATATATTCCTATTCTTGCGGAGATCTATTCGGACTAATCGGTTTCCAGCCACCTTTCAATTATAATCAAGTTTAACAGCACCATTTCGATAGCGCCATATCAGCATGACGACTGGGTGGAAGATGTCAGCTAGTCATATGAACTGCCATTTTAGAACTTTCTTGCGTGTCTACCCAGCAGCTTCTCCAACAGTGTCTGTATTAGGGGTGCAACCCTAAAAAGTTTTCTTTAAGAAGTATTTTTTTATAAAACGAGACAAACTCTTCCACATATTTACTTCGTAAACTATAAAAATACTTTTGAAATCATGATTTGATTTCTATCCAGACACTCTTTAATTGCAATGTTTTGAACTACAAGTCAGACTACTTTTTCTATTTATCTATTTCTCATTGAATGTTGAACCAGTCGTTGGGATCCATATTTTGGCCCTGTTTGGCAGAGCAGTGAAAATTTCCCATCAACCCGTTTCACATGAGTCGAGACAAAACTCTTCTCACATACTTGCCTCGTATTCCGTAAATTACTATTAAAAAACTACTTATAAGTTGTTTCAAACAGACCCTTTATCGTATTCCTTAACGTTAGTCAACAGTTCTTTTGAATACTTATAGCTAATATTTATTTTGCATGTTTCATTTTATTTTGTATTAGGAAAAAGAATACTACATTTGGTTCTAAATATAAAAGTTAGTTGCCTAATTTGAGTAGATTAAGAAAATAATCTAAATTAGTTATTTGTAATAAATAGGTGTTTTTTTTAAAAATATCTTTACTAATTAAATTTATTAATTAGAACTACTATTATTAAAATAACCATCTTTTTAGTAAAAAAAAAAGAATGACTGTTTTAAAAAAATAGATAAATATGAGAGACAAAGTGGATTATAATCTTATATTTATAACCAAAATAAAAATTAAACGAGGTCTTATATCAAAGACTAAAGGTAGTAATAAACTAAACAGAGTTCTCTTCTTGTCAATTTTTATTTAAATTTTTATTTATCGTTTGCATATCAAATTTCATATTATTTATATATTTTTTAACAAGCTGATTTTTACATAACAAACATCATATATAATCAAACCCATGTTCTTTTTCAGTAATCATACATTTAAGATTATTGATGCCGATGCATCCTTTTATCGTGCACATTATTTGCTTATCAAATTTTAAATCATTTATAGAATTTTTAACAACATCCTGTCCTTAATATAAAATCTCATTTAACTTTTATTTTGGTCTTAAATATAAGACCTATTTTCACTTTGTCTTTAATATTTATGCATTTTTTCCCAATGTAGTCATTCTAATAATAATAGTTATAATCAATACATTTGATTAACAAGGATATTTTAAGAAAGAGAACACCTATTTATTGCAAATAACTAACTTAACTTATTTTTTTAATCTCATCAAATTAGTCAACCAACTCTTATAATTAGGACTGAAGGTTGGATTAACTGGTGACCTATGAAAAAAATGGTTCTTTTTTCCCGATAAAAGGTCAACCAGAAACAGAGCCATTACTCATACAAGTTACATCTTCAACTAGGAAGTCTTTGTTTTTCTCTTATACAATTGGAAATCTTGTTATCATAATTACTAAATTGACTTTTGTCCAACAGATTTTTGACCAACCCCCGGGGGGGAGGGACTCAATTGAGTCACCGATTGTTTTTGTTGCAGCCAAAGCCCAAAACCAATTTGATTATTTTTGGGCCATCAAACCAGGTTGGTTACTGTGACGCCCATGGGTATGCCCAGAGAAAACGCCAACGGGTGACAGCTAAGCCAACTGGGTCCCGATAACTCCTTACGGAAGCAGATGCCGAAAGACTCCAAAGACATGCCTTTTCTTTTTTATTTTTTAATTGAAATGAAAATGGAAACATCTCCGAGTAATTTCAAAATTCAAACCTCTCTCTTCTCTGGTTCTCCCCCTATAAATACAATCCAAACCTTACACCGCTCTGCGCATTAGGTTTCAGAAGGAGGCGTCTTGATAAACGCCTTCGTTTCTTTCATTGTATCTCCTCTGTTCCTTGCTCTTTCATTTAACTCCTTTGCGCTAGGAAGATGAGAGAGTGCATCTCAATTCACATTGGTCAGGCCGGTATCCAGGTCGGAAATGCCTGCTGGGAGCTTTACTGCCTCGAACACGGAATTGGGGTGAGTACCGTGTCATTTTCTCCCTCTATGCTCCTAAATGACTGTACCTAGGTCTTATATTCATGGCTGTTCGCTTTTCTCGCTGGATCTGAATTTTGTCGGATTTATCTTGAAATTATCGTCCAGTTATTGTCTGGAATTGTTTGAAACGCTGAGTCAACAGATCTGTGAATTTCAGGTCTCTACCGTTTCGTTCTTGCTTAGATCTGAGTTTTATCATTTTCGTTCTGGCTAATGCACGGGTTGCGCCGAATTTGTTTTGAGCTCTCAGTTTCTTGAACCTTAAATCCGTTTTTTATTCATTTCCGTACTGTCTTTTTCCTTCTATTTTCAAGATAAATGATAACCAAACACCATTAAGCTTATCACATATGTTGATTTCATTATGCGATTGTTCTTTAATGGTTTCTATTCTGTTAGCGGCTAATGTTGTTTCCTTAAATTCGAATGCCCCTGCTTACGAAAACTTTTTCGATAGCCTGATGGCCAGATGCCTGGTGACAAGACCGTTGGCGGTGGTGATGATGCTTTCAACACCTTCTTTAGCGAGACTGGTGCTGGAAAGCATGTGCCTCGAGCTGTTTTCGTAGATCTTGAGCCTACTGTCATTGATGAGGTGAGAACTGGGACTTACCGCCAGCTCTTCCATCCTGAGCAGTTAATCAGTGGCAAAGAGGATGCTGCCAACAACTTTGCCCGTGGTCATTACACCAGTAAGTTTTTATGTTAACGGTTGTATTTATTTCTTTATTTTTATTTTCACGCATTCACATATTAACATCTTACTCGTATGTTAACTGTATCCTCTCAGTTGGGAAAGAGATCGTTGATCTATGTTTGGATCGCATCAGAAAGCTTGCTGACAACTGCACTGGTCTGCAAGGATTCTTGGTTTTCAATGCAGTAGGTGGAGGCACTGGTTCTGGGCTTGGTTCGCTTCTCTTGGAGAGGCTCTCTGTTGATTATGGAAAGAAATCAAAGCTTGGGTTTACAGTCTACCCGTCACCTCAGGTGTCTACTTCTGTCGTTGAGCCCTACAACAGTGTTCTCTCTACCCATTCTCTCTTGGAACACACTGATGTGGCTGTACTCTTGGACAATGAGGCTATTTATGATATCTGTAGGCGCTCACTGGACATTGAACGTCCCACCTACACAAATCTCAACCGTCTTGTGTCTCAGGTATATTTCTCCGGATTTAAATTTAAATTAGCTAAAATACAATTAGTTGATTATTTCCTGGGATACGAATTAGTTTTGGACATTGTGGATGTGACTGAGTCCCAGACCATTTCCTCATTAACTGTTCTTCTTGTCTGTTCAGGTCATTTCCTCATTAACTGCCTCCTTAAGGTTTGATGGTGCCTTAAATGTTGATGTGACTGAGTTCCAGACCAATTTGGTCCCATATCCTAGGATCCACTTTATGCTTTCCTCTTATGCACCAGTCATCTCTGCTGAGAAGGCTTATCATGAGCAACTCTCAGTTGCTGAAATCACCAACAGCGCATTTGAGCCTTCATCTATGATGGCCAAATGTGATCCTCGCCATGGCAAGTACATGGCATGTTGTCTGATGTACAGGGGCGATGTTGTGCCCAAGGATGTGAATGCTGCGGTTGCCACCATCAAGACAAAGAGGACCATACAGTTTGTTGACTGGTGCCCTACTGGGTTCAAGTGTGGTATTAACTACCAACCGCCGACTGTTGTCCCTGGCGGTGACCTTGCCAAAGTTCAGAGGGCAGTTTGTATGATTTCAAACTCGACCAGTGTTGCCGAGGTGTTCTCTCGCATTGACCACAAGTTTGATCTTATGTATGCTAAGCGAGCATTTGTCCACTGGTATGTGGGTGAGGGTATGGAAGAAGGAGAATTTTCTGAAGCCCGTGAAGATCTTGCGGCTCTTGAGAAGGATTACGAGGAAGTTGGTGCAGAGTCAGCTGAAGGTGAGGATGATGAGGGAGATGAATACTAGAATCTTTTTAGATTCTTGTCCTTGTTTTTATCGCCTGTGTTTTTTTTAGTATCTCCTATTGTGTGAATGTGACTTCCTTACTGATGTTAAATTTTATTTTGAACTCTGAATCCTGTGTTGTAAGTGGAATTTGATCGAAGCTCTCAATCGTTGTTGTTATTTGCATTTTTTGGGTATTAGCTATCAGCGATACGTGTTGCTTGTTCACTTGGGGGGTATTTGGTATAATCGTTGGAGGTGTTTGATATTTTTTAAGTACTAGTTTGAGTTATAAATATAAGAGTAATTTTAATAAATTAAAAAAAAAAGTTTAGTTTATTATTTATAATAAATAATTATTATTTTTTAAAAATATTTTTATTAAAATTATTACTAAAAATTATATAAAATAAAATAAAATAAAATATTATTTTATATTTAAAATAAAAATAAAAATTAAATAAGATTTTATATAAAAATCGAAGGTAGTATTCTTATGTTAATTTGAGACAAATTTTCTCATATAATATTTTATACTAGTGTATCATTAAATCACTTCTACCCAAACATTTCTTAAATTCCGTTCTCAAATCCCAATGCATCCTTGAGCATGTGATTATTTCTCGTACCGGAAAACGTCGGCGAATTAATTGTGGTATCATTGGTCTGGCGTTGAAAAAATTTCAACAGTCTATGGCTTTCCATTTAGATAAGCAATCCGGGCTTTAGTTCCCATGGATTTTTAATTTTTTATGTGATAATAAATAATCACCTTAAAAATTTATTCATATCTGAAAGTTGGTGAAGTTAGTACATCAAAGAACTCCAAGCGTCAGATCACATTCGGTAATAATTGTGTTTTGCCAGAGCCACATTCAGTAATAATTGATTTATGTATTTTTTTTTTCCATAAAACATAAGTAAATACTATTAGGTATTAAATATAAACATCTCTTTTAATAAAAATTTAAACTTTAAATTTTCATATATTAGCCGTTCTATTAGACTCAATCTTATTAATTGATTTATGTAATGAAATTTAAAACAGTTGTGCCTCGTTATCCAGGAGGCTGCGTTACGATTTTGATTGGGGACGGCAAAGAATTCTTTTTTTTTCCCACCTTCAAGCTAACGAAGTATTGAGAGCAGCATAAATACGTCCTATTTTCTAACTCATCGTAGGGAGAAATACTTACGCCATGTTTGGCTCAACAAAAAAAAAACAGAGAGAGGAGGGATTTTAATAAAAAGAAAAGAAAGATCTCGTTATCTTGTACACTTTCTTGAGTAATGAATTTTTCCTTTCTTAAAAAAAAAAAAAAAGAAAGGAAAGAGAAAGGAGGAGAGATATAAAAGGAAGGAGAATGGAGGAATTTTAATAATCCTTTGTTTAAATTGATCAAAGAGGAAGGAAGGGGTGGCATTTTGACATCAGAGGGGAAGGAACGGAAGCTATTCAAAAATTAATTATTTTACTCTTATAAAGTTTAAATAATTTTTTTATTTCTTTATTTTGTTAGTATGTATGAAGCAATTTATCAACTTGAAAAAAAAAAATACTAGGTTGTGCTTTTTCTGCAAGCACAGCTCAGTGAGAGGGAAAAAAATATTGAAATCAGATTTTTTTCAACCATGTTATTCGTTGATTCTATTGGATTCCAAAGAAAAAAAAATATTTTTACCATTTTTATCTTTTATTTCCTTATTTTTTAAATTTCTAACTATAAAAGATTAAAAGATGCTTATTATCTAGCTTAAGTTAATATTGTTCTATATTGACTTTTTTTTAAATATTATAATTCTTCATCGTTTTTTTTTGTCCCAATGATTTTTATCATTTCATACCTTTTTTTTAGCAAAATTTTAAGTAGTTTGATTTTTCTAGTTCAATTGTTGAATACAAGAGAAGAATGAAGCTGAGTTAATCAGAGTTATTAAAATTGTAAGATTGAAAAAGAAGTATAAAATGAAAGGGCCAAAAGATAAAAGAGAAATTATATTATTTTACTAAGACTAGTTATAAAATTAAATATTTTTTTTCTTATCTCTCCTATGAAAAACCTCACTTTTAAAAGGAAGGCCAAAAAAGAAGAGAGAAGTAATGAGAGCCCCTCTCCTCCTTAAAAGTTATTCAAGTCAAGAGAGTGGAGGGGTTTAAGGAGGGGAGGGGAGGAGAGTAGCTCCCTTCTCTCTATTAAAAAATGTTACAGCGAAATGAGGGGAGGGGACTCACTTTCCTCCTCTCCTTTCTGAAAACTTCATACTAAACAAAGTGTTAGTGTCTGGCCGGAAAAAAAAAAAAAACGTAGTGTTATTCAGCTTAATCCGTAGTTAATATTTTATTTTTGGCGATATAGGAACTAGGAATGAGTTTGGAGGTTCTGTTTCTATATTCCTATTACAGTTCTGATTCATTAAATTTCATTCGAATGGTTTACTTTTTTAAAAAAAATGTACCAATTGTTAACTTAAAGATCAAGTTATTGAAACCAAACCAAAAAATGCAATTATGTTTATTTTTTTAAATAATTTTATTAATAATAAATCCTAATTAAGCCATTCTTTTTTTTTTGAATAAATAATCTATGGTATTAATAAAATAGATGAATAATAAAATATAATATTTTTATTTATGCTTTTCAACGTAGCATAAGATAAGCACTTTTTTTTTACTTTCATTTAAAAAAATAAAATAAAATTATTGTTTTTAAACTACAAAATGTAATAATTCAACCTGTTTTCGGAAAATTGAAATTGAACTTGTTATACTATAGAAAATGCCATAACAACGAACGAATTTAAAATGAATTTACATTGTTTTGTAAATCATAAAACCATTAATTTAAATTTCAATATTTCTATTCTTCGCTTTTACATTCCCGTCAAACAATTTTGTCGACCATACACGACATAGCGAATCTCCCGCGCATGACTGCTTCTTTTATTTGACCTCGCGTGCTCATGCTATGAATACAGCTATTCCGAAGCAAACACGTCGTAAGTCAGTTTTTACAGTTATTTTGCTTATTAAGAAGAAACACAACATCAACTGTGATGTAACCGACAAAGTCTCATACTTTGAGAGAGTGTCACAGATAAGATCAACTTTCTGTTAGTGCTCTGGAAGAAAGTGCCACGGAGAAGGCCACCTTTTTGGTAGGGAAAGAAGAATATAGCCTTCATGCCTCAACCCAGGCTTACCCGAAATTCCAGTATCAGAAACCAAGTAGAGGATGTCCTCAATGGTCACCGCAATGAACTCGTTTCTTTATTCTCCAGGTTCTCCTCTGTTATCCTTTATTTCTTTATTCTTGATCGAGCCCACTCTATTATCCTTTCTGCTTTTCTTCATACTTGATCCCTTGGTTCAACAAGGCCTGCAAAAGAGAATCAGTATTTAATTTACTCCGATGAGACTTTCAATTCGACATGATGTAAAATTGGAGAAATTATATTACCCTTTCCTTCTTGAAATATAATCGAGGGCAATGGTGCTCATTGTCCACGTATTTCGTATTCCTGAAATTGCTGTTAGGGTATGTTTGGCTCAATGAGAAGAAGGGGAGGGGAGGGATTTTAATGGAAGGAAGGGGAGGGGAGGGGAGTGGAAGGATTTTAATATTATCTTGTTTGGATTTATAAAAAAAGAGGGGAGGGGAGGGAAAAAACATTTTAATATGGATAATTTTGCTCTTATTTTATTTAAGGTGTGGGCATAATGGTCACAACATGACAAAATATAGACATAATGGTTACAACATGACAAAATATGGGCATAATGGTCATAATATGACAAAATATTGCCCTTTCCCTCCAAATCCTCCCAATTTTGGAGGGGAGGTTAGGGAGGGGAGGGGAGGGGAAATTTTAAAAAATTTTCCCTCCCCTCCTAAAATTTGTGTGTTGCCAAACAAGGAAAAGTGATTAAAACCCCTCCCCTCCCCTCCCCTCCCTCCCAAATCCCTCATACCAAACACACCCTTAAGCTTAAGTTCATGCCTAGGGAGATGAGAATGATACGGGAAAACTCGGATGCTGATTTTGTCAATCCGCAATGGGCGAGTCACAACTACGCTTTTTTTTTTTTTTTTTTCCGGGTTGAAGAAGAGCTAGTAGTTTATGGTGATTTCAAATTTATTTATTGTTGTCGACTTACGTTTAAAGGTATCTGGGACAAGGGAAAGGGATCTTGCAACCCCATAATTTGATTGATGAGCTCGAAAACATTATCAGAGAAGATCAAGCATCGCAGGAGCTAAAAGATAGCCAGTTTTGTGAAATCCTCAAGTCCGCTCAGGTAAATTAACCTATTAACATGTCACGTAAATTCTTATTAACTTTTTTAACGTGGCAAAGAGCAAGTCAAACTTAAATGTGTGACACTATTTGTGTGACAGGATGCAATAGTTTCGCCTCCTTTTGTGGCAATAGCAGTTCGCCCAAGACCTGGTGTTTGGGAATATGTCCGTGTCAATGTTTTTGAACTCAGCGTGGAACAACTGACTGTTTCAGAGTATCTTCGCTTCAAGGAAGAACTGGTAGATGAAAGGTATGGAATCCATTGATTTACTACTTCCTGATATTTCCTGACTGTGAATTATGTAATTAATGATTGATAGCTTCTTCTTTTTTTTGGATGCCAATTATTAGGATTAATAACCACATTGTATTGGAGCTTGATTTTGAGCCCTTCAATGAAACATTTCCTCGTCCAACCCGCTCTTCATCAATTGGCAATGGCGTCCAGTTCCTCAATCGTCACCTTTCTTCAATTATGTTTCACAACAGAGATTCTATGGAGCCACTTCTTAATTTCCTCCGAGCTCACACGTATAAAGGACATGTTAGTTTACTTCCTCTGTTCTGCACAACTTACCTTTGTTCAAGTGGTTATACTGAGCATGTTAGTTTAATTTATCCCGTGATAATATGCTGCAGGCGCTTATGTTAAACGACCGTATACAAAGCATTGCCAAACTTCAGTCAGCTTTGTCCAAGGCTGAAGATTATCTTTCTAAGTTTGCTGCTGATACACACTATTCTGAGTTTGAATATGTGTAAGCCTACCTTTTGTTCCTGCATTTACTTATCTACCCTACGTTGCTTAATGTTGAGCCTACATGCAGTTTGATGTTTTTATTTCTGAGTGTTTCTTCTGTGTCCAGATTACAAGGAATGGGTTTTGAGAGAGGTTGGGGTGATACTTCTAAACGAGTATCGGAGATGATGCATCTGCTCTCTGACATTCTTCAAGCACCTGATCCTTCTACACTAGAGACTTTTCTAGGAAGAGTGCCTATGGTGTTTAATGTTGTTATATTATCTCCTCATGGCTACTTTGGGCAAGCCAATGTCTTGGGTTTGCCTGACACGGGTGGCCAGGTATATACTTACATGTCCCGTAACTGCATAACATGCGATATTTGTAAATTTTGTTCATTGCAAACATGCGATATTTGTAAATTTTGTTCATTGCTCCCTCTTTACCTTTTAACTTGTTAGTCATTTTTCATATTTTGAATCGCATTCTCACATTAGTTAGAGTTATTTATCATGTAAGAGCACCACCCACTGTAAAAAATTTTAATCTGCAGGTTGTTTATATTCTGGATCAAGTGCGTGCTCTTGAGAATGAGATGCTTCTTAGAATCAAGAAACAAGGACTGGATGTCACTCCTAGAATTCTAATTGTGAGTGTATTTTCTGGGGTCAAATTTTTTAATTTTGAAGGCCCTTGTAATTGAAGCTACAATTCTCTGCATTTCTTAACAGGTTACCAGATTGATACCTGATGCAAAAGGCACGACGTGCAACCAGCGGCTAGAAAGAGTTTGTGGTACTGAGCATACTCATATTTTGCGAGTCCCCTTTAGGTCAGAGAATGGAATTCTCCGGAAATGGATCTCAAGGTTTGATGTTTGGCCATATCTGGAGACTTTTGCACAGGTAAATGTCTTGTAATATGTATGTAATGAATGCTTCCGTGACTATGAACCAATTTTTAGGTACTAATGCCTTTCAAACTTTTGTTCATACATGGAAATGAGTTTTGGCATCGGATAATTTAATCTAACCTGTCCTTAATGTCTTATGTTGATGGTCATGTGTGTCTCAGGATGTTGCCAGTGAAATTGTTGCTGAGTTACAGGGACATCCTGATTTCATCATTGGAAATTACAGTGATGGGAACCTCGTTGCCTCTCTACTAGCTTATAAGATGGGAGTTACTCAGGTACCTTGTCATTCTTAATATGCTGTCTGATATGCTCTATTCAAAGTGCAGAATTCAATTTTATCATCTTCTGAGAATGTGACTCACTGGTTTTAAATGTCGGTATTTTTAGTGCACGATTGCACATGCGCTAGAGAAGACAAAATATCCAGATTCCGCTATATATTGGAAAAATTTCGAGGACAAGTATCATTTTTCATGTCAATTCACTGCGGACTTGATAGCCATGAATAATGCTGACTTTATCATCACCAGTACATACCAAGAGATTGCAGGAACGTAAGTATCATTATTGTCATGAAGTGTTGACTTGTCCAACACTTAATCCTTTATGAATTTCTCGTTGTTATTTTTTACATTCAACCATTTGTCCTTTTCAATGTTTTTCCTTTCTTGCCCTTGCAGTCTCCTGCCTATTTATATGTTAGGATGAAAGCACGAGTTAAGTGATCTTTTAAAAAAAAAAAAAATTGGCTTCAGTTTGTGAAACCTTGCTTGCCAATGTGGCATTATATGATCAAGCATCCTTTCGCCAGCTATCTTTTTCTTTTTGATTGGCATTCTATTATGAGTTCTGTTTAAATTGTGATTTCTAGTTGTGCACCTATGCTAATGCAACTCAGGACACTTTGTTGACCTGTGAGCTTTCTTTCAGGAAGAACACTGTCGGCCAGTATGAGAGCCACACTGCATTTACCCTTCCGGGACTCTATAGGGTCGTCCATGGCATTGATGTTTTTGATCCTAAGTTCAATATCGTTTCCCCTGGAGCAGATATGAGCATATATTTCCCCTACTCTGATAAGCAGAATAGACTTACAGCCCTACACGGTTCCATTGAAAAAATGTTATATGATCCTGAGAATACTGATGAATGCATGTAAGTGATCTATTTCTTTCTCACAAAACTAGCATGTGCTTTTGCTGGTTCACTGGGTTACAATCATCACTTTACCCTTCATCATATGGGATCCATGTCAATTGCCAAGTACGATTGCCTCGATTTACCTTCTTCTAGTTTATAAGTTTGGTTTGCTTTTGATGTTTGTGGCAGCGGTGCTCTGAAAGATCGGGCAAAGCCTATACTTTTTTCCATGGCAAGGCTAGATCGAGTGAAAAACATGACTGGCTTGGTGGAGGCCTTTGGCAAGAACAGCAAATTGAGGGAACTGGTGAACCTCGTCGTGGTAGCTGGCTTCATTGATATAACGAAATCCAGCGACAGAGAAGAAATTGCAGAAATCCAGAAGATGCATGAGCTAATCAAACAATATAAATTAGATGGTGATTTCCGATGGATTGCTGCCCAAACAAATAGAGCGCGTAACGGTGAGCTATATCGCTATGTGGCAGACACAAGAGGTGCCTTCGTTCAGGTACTATATAAATGCCAATGTCTCTTGGCTGATTGATTGACCCTGTGGACGTGAATGTAAACTAGTGTTTCTCTCTTGCTCCAGCCTGCTTTCTATGAAGCCTTTGGACTTACAGTTGTGGAGTCCATGACTTGCGGGCTTCCCACTTTCGCTACTTGCCACGGCGGTCCTGCTGAGATTATCGAGCATGGCATCTCAGGATTCCATATTGATCCTTACCACCCTGACCAAGCTACCGAGTTGCTGGTTGATTTCTTCCAACGATGCAAGGACGACCCAAGCCATTGGAATAAAATATCCGATGGTGGACTTCAAAGAATCTATGCAAGGCAAGTAAAATTTTATTTTATTAAAACTGGTAGGCAAATTTTGGCACTACACACTACTTATTACAAGTGAAATGCATATGTAGGTATACGTGGAAGATCTATTCTGAAAGGCTGATGACCTTGGCTGGAGTTTATAGTTTCTGGAAGTATGTCTCCAAGCTAGAGAGGCGAGAGACTCGAAGATATCTGGAGATGTTCTACATTCTCAAGTTTCGCGATCTGGTGAGTGATCATTTGAAATGAAAGTTGGTTGGAATGATTTTGTGATCTCCGTCTTTTTGCAGGCAAGTTCTGTTCCCATGGCAAAGGATGATGCTAATTAACGAGGTGAAGAGGTCGGCCGCTAGCTACAGAAAACAATGGCCTTGTGAACTGGCGTCGCTTAAAATTTGATCATCTCAAATGCGGAGCATTGCTTCTTCAAATTCTTTTTCGGTTGAGTTGGCCCAATAACATCCTGCCAACTTTTTTCAGCCAAATTAGAAGATGACTTCAAAATTTTGAATATTTAAAATGAAATTATTGGAAATTATTACTAGTATCTTTTTGATGAATTATTGTTATTGCTGTTGTTTCTTCTTTCTCAAACCAGTCTCAATATCATAACAAAATAGAAAAGTAAAGAGTAAAGCAAGTACTGTAGATTAATTAAATTAAGAAAAGGAGAAGATTTATGATTTTTCCGTTAGCCGTTAAAGGGCAAAAAAAGCAGATAGGGTGGGAATTGGGATGGGAGGAATAGCTTAGGGGTCCACCTTCCTACGGCTGACACGTCTGACACAAGCCATAGGGTTCAGCGGTTGAAGCAGCTTTTTGACCGTATCAACACTTCCTCACACATGCCCCTCCAAGGATCTCCTTTCGTCATTTCAACCATTCAAGTCAAATCATTCGTTTCCTCATTCCAATGACACTGCCCTTCTCTTTCTTTGCCGCCATTCCCAATCAATTATGATGTTCATTCCAACTCCCTAGGAATTTCAAGAGCCATGTGCCAACCAGACTAACTGGTAGGGGCTCAACTCTTTGATTATTGATCCTCGCGCAGCCGGCAATACATACACTACGCGACCAAGTTTGGCTCTCGTAATTGGATAAAGAGCAAGTTAGAACCTCTCTGTTTCTAGCGTATTAAAAAAAAAAAAAACCTCCTTGTTTCTCTGCTTCATAAAAATTTTATAGTTTTTTACTATTTTGAAAAGAAGTCATAGAAAAACGCCAATGGGTCACGGGTGGACGAGCGTACAAGGATTGGCAAAGACGAGGAAAGATAAGAGCTTAACATAAAAGAGCTTCGAGGTTCGGGGGCTGTGCCATAAATTATACTTGGACCCTCTTAACCTCGAGCTTTTCCAAGGAATACAAGGCAAACAAACATAGCGGTGATAGTAAATGGATAAAACTGGTCATTAAAACTGGGGATTCTGCTCCCTCTACATTAGAGCTGGCCGAATGAGTGAGCCAGATAAGCCAGGGCACCTACAAGTGGAGCGTTCGTGTAAGTGTCTGGTTCTGATTGCGCATAATCGGACCGTTCATCCGGGAACCTGTCGCGCAAGTCTGGCCCACCAACCACAGCGCCCACTAATATGTTGGGTTGGGGCTGTGTGAATCCAGGGCGCTGAAGCCTGCGGAGCATTGGATCTTGGCAGGGTGCACTGAGATGGACGGTAGAGATGAGCCCCTGTGGTGGATCCTTCGCGGGTAATTTGGGCCGTACCCCACCATGTACGACATCTTCAAGGGATTATCTCCCAGCAAGTAATCCACCTAAGTAACCGACCATCCAGTCAATGTAGAACTAACAACAGTAAAAACTACCAACAGATTTACAATGAATGAGGTTTGACTTTCCACCTGCTTCTTGGCCATACTGCGAAGAGTCTTTGGAGTAACAGTGGTTCCTCCACATGTGACAGACATCTGGGCAGAGGTCAAGTATTTGGCGTAGGCTAAGAGCAGGAAGGAAGTGGACGTCACATACTGCATGTTGCTATCACTCATCTTGAACAGAAGCCCGCCTGCTTAGTTTCTCAAAACTAGCCGTTACACTTTGGACCACTAACACACTGGACATTTGAGAGTACTTTGCGACAGATCAAGAACGAATAATGGTCTCACCTGGGGTATACTGGGAAGAAGAGAAAGAGGTCCCAGGAATGATGGAACATATGAAATTGTCCGCATGAAATTTGTAGTCATGTAGCGACTGTGCTTTTCGAACAAGGAATTCCTGAAGCCCAAAGCACAAAACATGAGTTTAAAACCATAGCCAATGCTGGCTCTTTTCTTGGAAAAGACAACATAGTACAGAAGAAATTTGATTACAATTGGACCTTGGAAAGAAGGATCCTTGCTCCGACGTGCTTGTTATCCCACCCAAACATGTTATCAGACTCTGCGGCACCAAGGATGGGTCCATTCACTTGAATGTAGTTTAGGTACATGGGCTTCCGAGTAGCCTTGTGCAGCCAAGCCGCCCCCCATAACAGCTCATCCTGCCATATTTCCAACACGGCCTTTGCTTTGAGTTAACTTTCCACTATAACAACTCAAATGGAAAAATGGAACAACCGAAACCCTACCTGATAACCAGAGTAAGAGCAATAGAAAGGGCATACAATGGGTTTCAGCCCATCACTGTAGGATCCCCTGTATTTATCAGCAAACTCAAACACCTACGTCAACAAGCAGATAAAACGTCAACTTTTTCACAAGGGAAACCACAAACATGTTCAAGGAGTGGTTTTACTTTCGATTTAAGTTTCTACATACCCTTGTAGCCCTAGTGAGTAGAGCTTTGGAGTAGGCGGGATCACTCTTTCTAAAAACCAGAGAAGCGGCTGCTAGAGCGGCTGCAGTTTCAGCCGCCACTTCTGAACCAGGGTTGTTCTTGTCTATCTTGTACACATTTCTCGGGGTATCCATGTCCTCCGGTCTCTCCCAACAAGCGTGATCACTCCTAGCATCTCCCACCTGCAAACTCAAACCAATCATTTTCAGTACGTATGAGGATACTAGAACCATGACACATGACTCAAACTGTGATAAAGATGGGTTAACACAAGAAAACTCACTAACCTGAACGTAAATGACGTCCGGATGTTGAGTAGCTTTGAGCAGATAATCCGTAGCCCAACGAATCGCTTCTCTAGCATTCTGCAATTCACCTTTCATGAGCCCACCAAACTCAATAACACTCCAGGAAAGCATAGTGGTTGTGAATGCCATGGGAAAACCAAACTTGACATTGTCCCCTGCATCGTAGTACCCTCCCACTAAATCAACCTGCATTGTTGGTTTACACCCAAATAAGCGAAAACACTAAGAGCTGAAGCAATAAGAAAGAGGGCCTGGGGATATACATGCATTGCAGAGCCATCTGAGAGGGCGGAGTCGCCCCTCCATGTCATCCTCTGGTTGGGAGGCAGTTTGCCGGACCTCTGTCCTTCAAAGAAGAGGATGGATTTGGAGAGGGCATCTCTGTAATTGTGAGAGGCAAAGCGACGATGGTGGCTGTGGGGAGGCAAGGCGTGAGAAGCAGAAAAAAGGGAGACGAGGAAGAAGAAGAGGAAGAAAGTCATTGTTGGACAGTCCAAACAGCGACTGGTACTCTGCCACCTCCTCCATTTATAAGGCAAAAGCTGCATATCAGGCTACAGACTCTGCGACGTCTTGTTTTGTTAAATCAATAATTATGTCCACATCCTGATGCCTCACGCAGGGGTTTGGCTAATTAATCTACTTTCTTTTGTGTGTTTGGATGTGTGCTTGCAGCTTGCTGCCTTGTTTTTCCACGCAAAACACTGTTATATACTTATATATTGATTCATTAGCCACTCAGGGCAAAGTTGTCAGATGGCCAGTTCTATGTAAAGCCTTTCCTTCGTTAGAAAATTCATTAAAAAGAACTTTCACTTTCTTCGTTTGGCCTAAATGGCAATGCAGAAGAAAGGGAGCACTCTTAATATCTTGGTAGTCGGCTTTTAAAAGAAAATAAATTTTGATCCAATATATTACAACTAATATCATTCTTTCTTCCCCAGTCACTGAAAGCTACTACAATTCAATTAACTTCTAGTCTTCATATTTAGGAATTCAATCCGAAACTTTTAATGGCGTGAACATGGGACGATATTGCTCCTGAAAGGGAAAATAATTTCTAGACTAATCTATAAGATGCCCTTGAAAAGTGAAAACCATCCATCACGATTAACAATTATAGTTGGAGTATGTTGTGGGCACAGTAATAGGTAAATAATAATACAGAGAGCAAAATGTGTCACCCGATAAGATGAGCTAATGAAGTTTGGAGTGTCTCGGAACCATGAAAGGAAAGCATTCCTTTTAATCAGGTCCCGTACGTTGTCACACTCACGGGCACAGTCCCCATTCTCGCTTCTGCTCTGCGACACTTTTGCACCCCATGGTAAATACTACGAACTATTAAGAAAAAGAACTAATTGACTAATTTTAAAAAAATAAAAAAAAATTAAGTTAATTATTTATAATAAATAGATGTTGTTTTTTTAAAATATTCTTACTAAACAAGTGTATTAGTTAGAATTATCATTGTTACAAGGATTACCTTGAAAAAAATACATAAATATAAAAAACAAAGTGGATTGGAGTCTTATATTTAGAATCAAAATAAAATTTAAATAAGGTTTTATATTAAGGATTGGAGATAGCATATACATATGTGAAAACGAGAAAAAAAAAATGGGGGAAAAGGTCTTTTTATCTGAAAACACATACACGCGAGTTTGGTCCCTCACGGACATCATAGCACAAGTTATGACTTACGAATATGGGGTTGTTTACTGTAAATCTAAATTATCCAGGTTAAATTTGGATGACTGAGGCATGATTTCATTTTTTCCTTATAACTTTAATATCTTTAGTTTATTAGATAAAAATGATCTTGTCTACTGTTGATGCGTGAAAGGTAAATATTTTTTCATTTTAAATTTTAAAAACCAAGAAATTAGAAATATATTGTCTAAACTAAATCTAGACAAATCAAATCTCGTTCTTGTGATGCATGTTTATCCCTGTAATGAGAAACTGGAGAAAAAAAAAGGAGTACTTATTACTGTAACTTTTATTATTAAGAGGGTGTTTGGAGGGCCTCAAAAGTATTTTAAAAAAATATTTTCATATAAACCGAAACAAAACTCTTCTCACATATTTATCTTATACATTATAAAATCAATTCTAAAAAGCTGATCCAAAAAAAAAACAAAGAAGCAAGGGCTGGACATATTAAAATGTACACCATGATATGAAAAAGAAATGGTAAAGGTTTATGATTTCTGTTTATAAATGGGATTAGTTTAACATGAAGGGGGTGGTTTGGGCAAATGCTCCAAGCTCTGGAGAAGTAGAACGAGAAAACAGGTTGCCCATAATGAATTGAACACACTCATCATCAGTCTGCGGAACGAAGGAAGGAACATGTGTTGTGATTAAAAGACTGTCGGAGAAATTAAAGTTGGAGATTCCTGAAGGCCCATACCCTCCAATGGATAAGCAAGCTGTCCCCACTTTTCTCTTCTGAATGCTGCTGATTGAGGCGCCATTTATTCCCGTCTTCCATTTCTCTCTTCTGTCTTTTTCCTGCTCCTTCCCCGCTATCGCATTCCTTTCCCCCCATCCCATCACACAGATTTTGATAGTTGAGGATAAATCACATCTTTCATATGTTGAATTCTGACCCCAATCTATATACGAGGGTCGTTAACTTAAAAATCTTATTCTGTTCTATTCAAAATTACAGCACATGGCGAGAAGGGAAAACGTTCCATAGCTTAAGCTAAATTTCAACGTAACATATTATCCGACGGATTATTAAACACGTAAAAAGAGTCCACTAAGCTTCATTGGGACGAGGAGAACAACTTTAAACCCAAATTATGGAAGTACTACTGTGTATTGCTCATGCAACACAGCATATTATGTGGTTGAGCTGCTTCGTGTGAAATTACAGAAAAAGGGTGCGGGCCGGGGAAGGGGAAGAATTGGCTTCACATGTTTTCCGGTGCGGCAGATCGGTGAACAGATAAAGAGCAACAAGTAGGACCCGATGCGCGATAGCAGGAGATGAGAAGTCGAGGAATAATGGTGTGAGATAACACGATGAAATTTGTCTTGTGGGAAGATCCCAGGAATGATTCAAGTACCCAAACATGGCCATGTTTCATGCTCATCTTCAATTGTGCATTTCAAATCATTATCAGCACTCCTCTTCTCTTGCTGTTCATTGTCACGTCCTCTTTATATATCCCCGTGTTCTACGGATCATGGCTACGCACCCATCACTCGCTTCATGTATCATGATGATGATTTAATTATTTAAATTTGAGGTAACTCAGAAGAGCCTCGCCCTCAATAATTTATTTGAGATGGGCCCTTCTCATTAGAATTAACAATGCAATTATTGTATTGAAGAACATGACTTGTTTTCTTTATTCTTGTTGGGGGGGGGGGGGGGGAATAGCTCATAAATCATAAGAATGGCGATGAAAGTAAATAGTACTAAATAGGAAGCTATCCGAAGCATGAGGAGGTGCAATGTCAGGAGGCGAGACCAGGGAAGAAGGGAATGCCGGTGGAGTTCAACCATTCGGGGCCTTGAATGAACTGGGCAACAGTGAACTGGGAAGCCTCTGTGGAGGAATTGATCACCCTGTAACCTTTCCAGTTCACTCTCCCTGTCGTATTGGAACCTGGACCCCTGTTCCTGTACTCCCCATAATACAGCGTGTCCAATGCAAACGACCCGTTCCATTCCAACCATCCCGCAGGATCAATCAAATCCTCCATGAAACATTCTGAGTACACCGTCCTCGAGTACAGCTTCCAAGGCCTCCCCAGGTACGTCTTGAACGATGACTTCACCGGGATTAAGTCCGACGCGGCCGCCACCTTGGAGTTGATTATGGAAATGCCTGTGTTCTGGTTAGGGTCCTCTCTCCCTTGAGCCGTGAACAGGTTCTTCTGATTGTCGTTGGGCTTGCGAGCGTACAGGTTACAGTTCTGGAGCACGGCGGCGGCGTTGCCGAAGATGAAGTCGACGGTGCCGTAGATGTCGCATTCACGGTAGAACTGACGGAGGGAATGGACGTAGAGGGTGTCTTGGTAGCCGACGAAGCTGCATCGGTAGAAGGCGGAGAGGTCGGCGCCGTTCCTGAGGGCCACCGCCTGGTGCTTGCTGGGCCCCGCCGAGTTCTCTATGGTGATCCCTTTCGCTATGAATCCGTCTCCAACCACCGCTGATAAAAGCAACAAACCCCACCACCGTTATCAGATCAGCGTCATCATACTTATTAATTAGTACTCGTCGACTTTCCACAAATGACAGTGGCCTGAGTGAGTACTGACTTCCAAGACCACGACAAAGAAAGCGCGGGAAAAAGGAAAGGGAAAATGGGCCGCATTTAATGGGCGTCAGAACTCAGAAGGAGATGGGTTATGCAAGGGGGCCCAGTTGTTTGGCCCATCTGAACACAACCGACACGATCTACTCTACTACGGCTGTATCATGGGAACGTATTTCCCAGTATTTTTTGTCCTTCAGAATTATAGTATGGTGTCGGCGATTCCCCAAAAAAAAAAAAAAAAAGCATAAGCAAAGGGAAAACGGTTCGTTTCTTTATCATTGAGGTGCTTCAGCGTGCATGTGGGGTTTCTCCTTTTTATAGTGATGAGCAACAACCAGTGATTTATAAGTTCAGGCTTCTTTTCCAATATACTCATGCCCCTAGGAATATGCGTATTCGTAAGTATTACTTGCCCTAAGATTCTCTTTTGGGTACGCCAGGATTGGAGGCATAATTACAAAAAAAATCACAATATGTTTAGACGGAAAAAGGGGGGGGGGGACTTGAATCATTTCGTAAGAAACCATACAGACAACGCAGCCATCGTGATCGCGGTTCCATCGACTCCAAAAATCACAATGGTATGTGTATCTATTTTGCTCTTCTTGATATGTTTACGCATAATATACCCCCTCTCTAGTTTTTATTTAAATTTAGCCATACGATATGCGTAACTTCTTTCGTTTTATCTGAAGTTCCACTTTTACTTATTAATTCCATTTATTGAAATTTATTCATTTAACTTCCATAAATCGCCCATTTCTTTTGACACTACCAGATTATTGAAAATAAAAGCTATTAGAATTGACTCACGAAAGAACGATCGGCAAGGATTTTCTTACCAAATGCTTTGTCTCGACTCTCGACCATGATCAGCAAAGCAAATTTTCTAGTAGTATTAAAATTGAAAAATCGAGCTGAAATGTAATCGAATTAAATGGAAACATATAAAAATAAATGTCAAATTAAAATTCGAAGGAAAGTTAAGATGTAGAAGATAAGCTTAAAGAAAAGAGCCATGCCTTAAATATATTCTATAAAATTAAGCGACTGAAATGCATATACTATACCGTAATTAAAAAACTTAATTTTGCACACATATAAGTTGCATAATTTCTGTCTAGAATTTCCCCAAATAAGCCTAATTAGTAGTATAGTAGTAATAACTGGTTTTAGCAAAGCAATCTCGAAAAGGATGGTCCGGTATGGGGAGGATAAGGTTGGTTTCTCCTCTCTCTCGTGACACCCAACTGCGCACTGACCAATAACACGCATGATGTATTCACGAGCCCCTAAAGATAGCGGCAAATCCTCGAAAATCTCACAAGCTAAGACTCATGTCCTTCTAAGATTTAAAACCAACTTGCGTGCCATATTCTCACAGGAAAATATTACTTAAGATGATGGCTCTCAGAAGAATCTATCTGCAATTATGCAATAATTGTCGTTGCTTTTTTGTCAGCATTCGCTTCCCCATATGATTAATCGGTTTTCTACTCAAATCATGAGCCCAGAATCATCAGTCATATCTAGACAGACAATAATTAATTAAAAGTGTTTTTTAAAATATTTTTCAGCAAAATATGTTAGACTCCTTTACATGTTTATTTCGTATATTATAAAAATATTTTTAAAACTATGATTTTGTTTTCCTCGAAACACTCTTTAATCTAGATTTAATGCTGGATTCATTGCCCCAAACGGAAGCTTAGTTAGTTGCTACACTAAGCATTGAAATCATATTTACGCTTGTGGGTTCACTTCTAAAGGGGTGTTTGGGAAACCCAAAACCATGGTTTCAGAAGTACTTTTCCGCAAAACGAGGTAATCTCCTTCACATATTTACTTCGCAATCCGTAAAAGCACTTCTGAAACCATGGTTTGGTTTCTATCCAAACATCCCCTAAACAAATATCTTCGCGGTTTTCGATAAGGCATTATTCATCGACAAACCCTGTGCAGCCCGTGTCCGTAGCGTACATGGGCTTTTTATACGGATGTCTGATCCGTCTGAAACGTCTTCTTTCTTGTTTTATTTACGAATGTTTACCGAAATATAATTACCTAATACGAATCACTTCCCATGTACTGTCTTTTCCACAAGATTCGTTAAGGAACAGTAAAAATCTCTATAAAAAATGTGTCTTGTTTCGAGTTGCAAAGGCTGATGACAAAATAGTGTTATTAAAATATAGTAAGCAAGGAAGGTGATTGGAAGCGCACCTACAGTAGCGGATTGAAAGGTGGTCCACCCATCTACCACATTTCTACTGGCTTTCACTACCGTCTTTCCAATCCCATCTCCAACGAACATCAGATTGGTCTTCTTCTTGATCACATCCACATTCTCGAAGTAAGCCCCAGCTTTTATGTGGATCACAAACCTACAGCACCACATTGATTTATATAACAGTAATAAGACAATACTGAAGCCCACAAAATTTAATGGAAGTTGCAGCATCGCCACGTGAGAGACGTAAATACACATGTAATTGGACAAGGGTGTTTAGATATGTGCCTGGTTTTGGTGGAGTTGGGGGCCGCAGCTACTGCTTCCCCAATAGTGGTGAAATTGCCGGAGCCATCTTTGGCCACCACCAGATCGAACTTGGTTTCATTAACAGCAGCTTGAAGAAGCTTTCTGTCTTTGGAGGTGAGCCATGACGGGAAGCCATGCTTCATTTTGCCGTCCTCCGGGAATGCCTCCGACGGAGACTGTTTCTTCACCCCCTTCTGCACGTTCTTGAGCATAGCCAAAGAGTTACTAACATGGTGGCAAATCCGATACAAGCTGTCCTGGATGAAGCGTTTCACGTGTCCATTGGGGTCGCCGTCGGCAAAGCCGTAGAGGCAAGTGTAAACATTGGTCATTGCGCCGCTCAGCAGAGTCAGCGAGTGGTGGTAGCACTTGGAATCAATCTGTGTCTGTGACAGATCCGCCACGCTGGTTTTGAACTCCTCCTCGGTGTGATCAAACAGCTGGAGGCAATCATCGAGGGCTCTCTGTTGAAGCGGGTTTAGATTTCTGAGCTTTCTTCTCAGACCAGTACAGTTAGAGGACGAGGATCTGACCTCGTACATGGTGTGGTTGACGAGGGAGCAGATGCGTTGGGGAACAGATTTAGAGGCAAGATCAGGGAATGAAGCGAGGGTGGAGACACAAAGGTCAGGATAGAGTGTTCCTTGGCAGGTGGAGTGAGCCGCTTGAAGGTGTTCCTGAGAATGTGGCCGCATTGCTTCCTGTGATTCTGTTGCCTTCACAAGGAGCAAGAGTAGAGAAAGGAGGGTAACAAGGGCCAGTGAGACTGTTGTTCTCTTGAGGTGGTGCATGGTGGACATGGAAAATGCAGCCAACGGAGAGAAGATGAGTGTGTGAGAATAGGGGGGAGGTGCGGAATGCCGTGGATATAAATAGGGGCTCTTCACAGTTAAATTTATGCTCCATACCGTTAACTAAAGCAGTAAAGTGTTCTACTTGGATTTGCACAAAGTTCGAAATAAATCACGCTGACGTAGGGACTTGCTATATTAATCAATCAGGTGCGGGGGGAGTCCACCGACATTCATCACAACTGTGTACGTTATGTGGTACTTGGCTCAGGTAAAGATTTATAGTAATTTCTTCTGTTACCGTCGTCCTTAGGCCTCGTTATTTCTTGTAAGCTCTTAGCTGGGAGTTGTTATGGAAGATTAATAAGATGTGTGCTTTTACTTTTAAACATGTAAACATGTGTAGATCCGGGCAAGCTATTATTGCTTCTGCTTTTATGAGTGAGACACAACAACTAAAGCCTTCTGTCTCGTGTGGGCAGAGCGTGGGAAAAGATACTTCTGCTCCTTCTTTCTTTATTCCATGCTACCAAGAGAAAATTGAAGCCTGCAATCAATGAATAAAGAAAGTCATGAACTATAGAAACATCTGATATTAGATTCAAAACTAATTATCATAATCTCCGACAGCAACATGGTTTGTGAACATAAAAGTCTCTCAAATCCTGCATAGCAAAATGTCCATAATGGAGACCATGATTGGAAGGTGCTGAAGAAAATCTGTATCTACATCAGTACTCACAAAACTAAACAAGTAATTGTCAGCGGTCTGTTGAGAAGTGGCAAGAGTGAAGGAAGGAGGATCAACGTTAACTGATAAATAAATTGAACTTGGAATTTGGCTAAAATTAAACAAGGCAAAAGCAGAGAAGGTTGGTGATCAACTTTATTCGAACGAAGTGGGCACGCCGTAGGCTTTTCAGGGTGAAGACGCAAGAGGGAGGGAGAATATGAAAGTGGGCCAACAAAGGTGGTGGTTCGAGGGTCCATTACAGGAACTGGACCAGAATAGCCATGCGCCCATGATACACTGCCGTATCCGAAACATTATTGCAGTTTTGTTTAGTTGCTACCCAAGAAATTCCCGCCAAATAAGAATGCTTTACATATATATATAATAATGTCCAGAGATTGGCCATTTGAATCGAATGCCTTCTGAATATTACATGATGGAACAACGTGAAAAGACTTCTAATTAACAATTTGAATTATGAACCAAACGGAGCGTGTGGGAGGGATTAGTGTATATACGAGTAATTTGAATATGTGGTTCAGCGGCCGCAAGGAGGCGGCTCTTAATCAGCAGATTATATAAGTGCTCGTCTATGCGTCGACTTCACCGCTAATACAGAGGGAAACCCTATAAGTGGAAGCGTTGGGTAGAATGAGGTGCGAAATTGAACATAAATGAAAGCTTGTGTGGTTTATCATAATAATTTAATATGTGTGTTTAATTTAGACGCATTAATTCCAGCGAAGTGACATGAAGAAGTACTCCTCTGATCTTATCTATAGAAGTCATTTTTTGGTCATATTCATAGAGTACTAAGAGAAAATAGATATACAATTTTATCCTTTATTTATTATTGTGTTGATTTTGTTTATATGAGGTATAATATATATTAAACAGGAATAAAGTTAAAAAATTATTAAATTTTAAATAAGAGTTAATGAAGTTTAAAATTTTTTTTATTTTTTGACCTACATAAAATATGTTGAAAGCAATTTTTAAATAGGACTAGAGTATTATATTGGTAAATTGACATTCTTGTGGGGCCTGCAGGGGGATCAGAATTAATGGCAATGTTTGGTGAGAAGCATGAGTATCACCAATAATAAAGATGTTGCTCTATTTAGATACACTGCATCCGGACCGGACGACTTTCTATCCTAATCATGTACGTCACGTCAGGACATATACATCTCCGATTGTTCAAAATATTATTGTTCAATTTCGTGCGCTGTGGTTGCAATTGCGAATATGATATGTGCTGTCTCGATTAGTTAAGATTAGGGATTAGATCAAAATCATTCTATCACTCTATCTAAAAAGGGCCTTATTAATTGGTTTATAGATTATATTATAGGTGCCTGGGGAGTTTATTGGAATGCTACTCAAACTTCTACAGTTTTACCCCATATATTTCAAGTTTGTACTTCATCTTTTGTTGAAAGGTTGATTAACAGGGTTTGGATTTAGTAGAAGAGAAATGTTTAAATCCCTGTTAAGAGAGGTATCTACATTTAGTGTCTGATAATGTCTGAAATATGATTGTTTTCAATAAGAAGATACATATGCTTTAAAAAAAAAAAAACTGATTAGTTTATATCCCTTTCATGATTAGCTTCGTTCTTGTTATTATTATTGTCTGGATTCAATCTTGTTATAACATGATTAACACTGGTTACATTTTGTGATACTTGATTCAGGTGGAGAGTGAATAAGATAACGTAATTTTTAATTAACAGTACAATTTTAATTTTTAAAGAACAAGATTATCCCGTGAAACAAGATGCGTATCGACCACTATAGTCAAGTACGATGTTATTCAGGCCGCCGCAATGTTTGAGCCCAAAAAAGAAAAGAAGAAGAAGAGACAGATGTGTATTGAAGGAAGCTGCAAGCGTATATGGTTTTATAAGCACACACGGGGAAATTGCGAGGACTTTGCGTGATTGTGATTGAAATTTGAATTGGTCTTCTGTTCAGCTTTCTACAGGCTGGATGCAGATACACCTTCATCCTCTACACTATTGATTCAAATGCATTGATCCCTCCAGCAATCAATCTTTATTCCCAGAACCTTCCCCGAAACATACCCCTTTTTTTTTTAATTAAGAAAAAAAGAGACTTTGACCCTAAAATGGAGGGAAAATTAGAAAGAAGTAAGAGAGAGATCAAAGAAAATAATATCATCTGCACAATTTCACTCAAAAAATAAAAAATATAGCATATGCACAATTTCATTGGCAATTTTCAATTTGAATTTAGAATGAATTGCAGAAAGCGTAGCTTTTTGTGGTCAGTTGCAACTTGATATATAGAAGAACTCATCAGGATCTATTCTATGACCGCTTGCATTACAACAGGGGATCCAGCTTCGTTACCTTTCTTTTCGCCACCCAATATGCTGCTATGTAAAATATTAAACGCAACTAGACTTTGTTAATCTATGCTTTAGTGATGCTATTTTTATAACCGCAAATGTTCTGACTTTGTTACAAAATGCGCGCATAAACTGTGGGTAAGATATATCTCAGACTTGGTCAATTGCTTCTACACTACTGCACGAAGGTTAGGGCCGGGGAGCATTACCAACTCTCCCTAGTTTTTAATTCTGTTCTTTTTTTGGGTTGGTTCAATATTCCTTTGTGTCGGATTTTTCATATTGTTCTATCTTAACATATCGCTTCCAATCATTCATGTTGCCCGCCCTGATGAGAACATCCAAAGTACAAATATACATGCTCTTACATTTCCTGTTCCTATGCTGCTAAGCTGATGAACTCAATTCTAAAATATTTCTGTCATTCTTAATTCGATCATCGGCTTAATTAAGAATATATGTATGATGCATGCAACCCATACCTGAAAGACACTAAGGTGGCTGACATTTCGTTTTCACAGCCGCTGCAATAAGCTTGATACGCAAAGTAATCTAATCTTCCCATCCATTATATCTGCAATAGCCAATAACGCAAGAGATTCGATTAATTATAATCACATGTCTGTATTGCTTAATCACTTTGTATATGAGATATACTCTTAACGCAAGAGTGAAGGATTTGAATCGTCTACACAAACCATTCAGTTCTTTTCACTTCGTTCCCCAAAGTGAAATTAAATCTTGAATCACTACACCACACTGATAATTGTAACAGCTGGTTTGAGAATTCATAGTCACCTCGTTCAGAAGTTAGATGATTAAATTCCACATCCCTAAGAGCTCGGTCAACACCATTTTAAACAGGCACTGTTGCTTCTTTTTTTAAAAAAAAATTAGGCTCATTCAATTTTAAGGCTTGACCCGATTAAAGCTCGTCGTCTTCCTTGTCCACATTGACTAGAGAATGCATCATAATTATTTTGTCAGCATTAAATGGCAATTAATCTACACTTGTTTTACTTTTCTCCTTCTGTCTTTTGTGGCAATTGCACAGTTGGCGAGCAAAAATTATATTGCAATGGGCAAATAGCTAGCCGAATAACAGCACGTCACCAAAAACTAATCTTATTTGATAATTAAGTAAAAAAAAATCATTAATTTAATTCAAAGGAATAAAGCAAATATGTGCGTGTCTATATATGCGTCGGTGCAAAGATCACAGTAAGTAATTAATTAATGTTTATTTTGTCAACCAATATGTTAGTTTATTTAGAATGGCAAGTTGGAGCTGCTGACTGCGTTCATGGGAGTCACGTAGGCCTCCCATCAATTGTGCCAATATGACAATTTAATCACGAAAACGATACGAATTGTGAATTAATTAATCTAGTTCTCACACTGCACGACCCCGTCCCCTATATATACCACGACGAAACTAGCCATTTCAAGCTCATCATCACAACTAAGTTCTTCTCTTGCTTAGACCCCAATGGCTTTCAAGCTCATGTCTCTCTTTAGCTTTACAGGCTCCGTTTTCCTTCTGCTTTCCTTCTTCGCATTGTTATCTCTGGCAGCAGATAACCCTGTGGCCACCCTCATAACCCCTCCGGACACTGTTTGCGACTCCACCTTGCACCCTTCCCTCTGCAAAACTGTGCTTGGTAATCAAAATGGCAATGTCTTTGACTTTGGCCGCATTTTGCTTCGAAGGTCCTTATCCCAGTCTCGTACGTTCTTGAACCAGGTGAATTCCATTCTGAGATCTCCATCCTCTCTGTCTCAGCCCACCATTCGAGCTCTCGAGGATTGTCGCTTCCTCGCTGAGCTCAACTTCCAGTTCTTATCCGACACCTTGGACGCTGTCAAAAATCTTAATGATTTCCTGTCTTCTTCCAAAGCCGAAGACCTTGAAACCCTGTTCAGTGCCGTTCTGACCAACCAGCAAACATGTCAGGATGGCCTTGAAACCACCACTTCGGATCGAAGAGTAAAGGACGATCTTTCTTCCTCGCTCTCCGACGACACCAAACTGCACAGCGTGTCTCTCGCTCTGTTCGCCAAAGGTTGGGTGCCCGAGAAGAAAATCATAACATCATGGCCACGCAATGGGAGGCATTTGGAATTCAGCAATGGTCGCCTGCCATTGAAAATGTCACCCCGAGTAAAGGCCATTTTCGACTCCGCAAAACGCCACGGCAGAAAACTGCTCCAGTCCGACGACGAAAGTGTGTCGATTACTGACATCGTGGTCGTCAGTCAGGATGGAAGCGGAAACTTCAGCACCATCAACGACGCCATCAATGCTGCCCCTAATAACACGGCTGCCGGTAACGGTTATTTCTTGATCTTCATCACCGAGGGTGTGTACCAAGAATACGTATCCATAGCCAAAAACAAAAAGTACTTGATGTTGGTGGGAGAAGGCATCAACCGCACCATCATCACCGGCGATCACAACGTCGTCGACGGTTCTACAACATTCAACTCAGCGACATTTGGTAATTATTATAGCACGCGAGACTCTGTAATCTGATTACATGCATGTTATTATGCTGTGTTGTGTTTTAACGGCGCGATTAATTTGTTACACATGTGAACGTTACTTACAGCCGTGGTAGCAGAAGGATTCGTGGCGGTGAACATTACATTCCGTAACACGGCGGGGCCGAGCAAGCACCAAGCCGTTGCCTTGAGAAGCGGAGCGGACAAGTCCACGTTCTACAGCTGCAGCTTCGAAGGGTACCAAGACACGCTTTACACACATTCTATGAGGCAATTCTACAGAGAATGTGACATATACGGCACCGTGGACTTCATATTCGGGAACGGAGCCGTGGTTCTGCAAAATTGTAACCTGTATCCCCGGCTTCCGATGAGCGGTCAGTTCAACGCCATCACGGCTCAGGGCCGGACGGACCCCAACCAGAACACGGGCACGTCCATACAGAACGCCACCATAAAAGCAGCCGATGATCTGGCTCCGTCGGTAGGGTCGGTGAAGACGTACCTCGGGAGGCCATGGAAGGAGTACTCGAGAACCGTATTTATGGAGTCATGGATGGACAGTCTGATCAATCCTGCCGGTTGGCGCGAGTGGAACGGGGACTTTGCTCTGAGCACGCTGTACTACGCTGAGTATAACAACAGTGGCCCCGGCGCTAACACGAGCAACAGGGTGACGTGGCCGGGCTACCACGTCATCAATGCCACGGATGCGGCAAATTTCACGGTGTCCAACTTCCTGACTGGGGATGCTTGGTTGCCGCAGACGGGGGTTCCGTACTCTAGCGGACTTGCGGCCTGATCGGGTCTCGCCGATGCCACCAACAATAGCATTCAAATTCATAAACAATAAGTTATGATTGGCTGTCGTCTTTGTTTATAATTCTTGCTTCCCACACATAGCACATATTGATGTATTATTAGCACACGCCTATATCTTTTCCATGCCTGTATGTTCCCACGCTGCATGTAGCCATATATACACACACACATATATATATTACTATATGAATAACTTCTCAATTATTGGATGCTTGAACAAATATATAAAACGGTTTTCGAGATTGAATTCACATATGTGCTTGAGTGCATGCAAAAGCATAAGCCGGATTCCTTTTATAATCATAAAATAAAATTCCGTGGAAGGAAACTTATGCGAACCGGGTGCAGTGTAACCTACCGATTCCGTGGATATTGTTTTCTGTGACCACATGCAGCGGGTGGGCTCATTTGATATATGGAAGCACGTCAACTGATTTCCTGGTGGCTTACCACGATTTTTCTTAATGGCCCGCTCAGTTTCCATCGGTTTTTCTCCTTCTGTCAGTTTTTGTGCAGATCTTGTGTTTCGGTGAAGTGTTTTGTCATAATACACGCGCACGCACGGGCTCACTTATGACTGGGTCTTTCATAGATATTATTATCTGAAAAATTTGATAATAATTATTTATGAAGCTCAAGATACTTTCATCCTTCTTGAAATTAATTATGCGCAATAATGTCATTGCCACCACATTCAAGAGACTAACCGTTTTATTGAGTCCTGCCCGCAGTCTTTTCTATTTCTTTTGTTAATACATTACCACATATCTCAATTATAACTAGCCGGCAAAAAAAAATCAATTACAAATTAAAAAGCCAGTATCTCTTATCCTTGATGTAAAAACTAGTTGATTAATTTAAGTACGTTAAAAAAAATTAGTTAAATTAGTTATTTGTAATAAATAGATGTTATTTTCTTTAGAATATTCTTACTAATCATGTTTATTAATTAGAACTACTATTTAATGAAACTTTTAACATATGAAACTAGTTCAGTGACTATCTTGATAAATATGGATAAATGAAAGACAAAATAGATTAAAATCTTATATTTATAATCAAATTAAATATATATTAAACTAGATCTTATACTAAGCATCTAGTATATGTCAATTAGTTCTAAAATCGTTGGTGCCTGTTTTTCTAATTAAAAAAAATCAGTTCATTCTGAAGGAAAGGGGCTAAACTCATGATCCCATGGTCTAACGGTATGGCGCTTTGCCTTAATAAAAGCGACTTATGCAGGTTTGATTCACGTTGCCTCCTGTAATTTTTCCTTTGGAAAAAAAAATATTTCATGAACACCCACAGTTTTGACCATCATTTAACGGTGTCTCATTTTACCTCTTGTGAAAAATATCATATGTTATACTACCTCCGGTCCTTAATATAAGACTCCGTTTGACTTTTTGTTTGGTTCTAATTATAAGACCCCAATCAATTTTGTCTCTCATATTTATGCATTTTTTTCCAAGATAATCCTTCTAATAATGATAGTTCTAGCCAATACACTTAATTAGCAAGGATATTTTAGGAATGACAACACTTATTTGTTACAAATAACTAACTTAACTTACTTCCTTAATCTCCTCAAATAAGTCAACTGGGTCTTATAATTAGGACCGGAGGTAGTATATATATTTGGAATAACGTACAGTGTCACTATTCATAAGCTCTTCTTCTGGAAAAAAAAAACGTGCACACAGGAGTATTATAAGAATGAAAACTTCCTACAAAATGCATCCAACAAAACACCCCTTGTATATTATACATGTTATATATCCACGATCTGACTTGCTGCGCGGATTGGATTTTTTGTTTTTTCATGAGTTGGAATAAAAGGCAAAACGAAAGTAAAAGTACGTGGCAGTAGGAAGTCAGTCTTCTTTTATTTTAAAAATAAAAACACGGGCAATAATTCTGAGAATGGCCAACTCCCGTGCTCTGACCTTGGCGGACTTTCCAATGCTCCGTGAACGTCAAGCGGCGGATGAATCGGACCTGTTGCAGAGAACAAAGAAGAAGATGAGAGGAGGTGCGGAGGTTGGATTTGAGGAGCAGAATGGCTCGTTTGTCTCCTACGCTAATAAATTGAAGGGTGAGAGTAGGGGGGAATTGGAGACGGATCAGATGGAGGAAGAAGGTTTAGATGATTTCGGCATTACAATTGTGCATCATTTAAAGGGGAATATGAAGATTCCTGAACTGGTGTTTTCGGAGGAGGGGCGGAAGAAACTTAGGAAGCCGTTCGCTAAAAGTTTAATTGTCAAGTTACTTGGATGGAGACTTAGCTTGCGATCGATGGAGATGAAGCTGCAGAGTCTTTGGGGCAAACTGGGAACGGTTTCAGTGGTGGATCTAAGGAATGATTTCTTTGTGGTAAATTTCACCAACTGGGAGGATTACCATAGAGCCTTGAGTGAGGGTCCTTGGCTTATCGCAGATCACTATTTGACTGTAAGGGAGTGGAGGGGCAATTTTAACCCGCTGACAGAGGTACTAGAAGAGGTCTTGGTATGGGTTAGACTCTCAGATCTGCCCCTAGAGTGTTATGGGGAAACTGTGTTGCAGGCAATTGGGGATCAAATAGGTAAAACAGTCAAGGTTGATGCAACTACACTGATGCAGACCCGAGGGAAATTTGCAAGAATTGGAGTGCAGGTAGACCTGTCTAAACCTCTACTTCCTCAATTTCTTATTGAAGGAAGGGAGTTTAATGTTGAATATGAGGGCTTACATTCCCTATGCTATCATTGTGGCATGTATGGGCACGGTGAGAAGGATTGTGCAGACAAAGTGGAGGAAACGAGTAAGATGAATGAGGGAATGGAGGAATGCGAAGGGCAGGATAGATCTAGGAGCCTTTATGGAGAATGGACTTTAGTCCAAAAAAGGAGGGGGCCAAGGAGAGCAGGAATGGAAAGAAGAGGTTTTGTCTCTTCAGGAGGAGTTGGAGCTGATCAATCCAGATTTAATGGGTTGGAGGTTGAGGAGCTGGACAGGGTGGAGGAAGCAGTGGGAAATGATAGAAGTCTGGTTGTTTCCTCGGTTGCCACTGAGGGAAAGAGGAAGAATAGAACAGTTGACAATAGAACATGGGAAGAAGTGGCTGAGGAGTGGAAGAGTAGCAGTGGTGAAAGGGCAATTATTCCTGTGAACACAACATTGGCAAGAAATAGGTGGTTAAACAAGAGTGGAAAAGAAGGCAATACTCTAAGGGATGACGTGAGGGAAGCCTCTCAAGGTAAGGAGGGGAAGCAAGAGAGGGATTATTTAAAAGAACTAGATCCGAATGTGATAAGCCTCAGAGAGGCTAGGATTGAGAGCAAGGAGGCTTGGATAGATAAGGAAGGGGGGAAGCCGCCAGATAAAGATAGAGATAATGATGAGCTGTTTATGGAAGCAGTGGAGGAGAGTGCTGAGATGCGGGTTGATTAATCTATTGATTCTTTCTTAATGAATATGAATAAAAATATTCTAGCTTGGAATTGCAGAGGTGCAGGAGGAAAGGAGGTGAAGAGGGATCTGAGAATGATGATTAAGATGAAAAGACCAGAGATTGTCTGTATCATGGAAACCAGAGTACCTGCGAGAAATGCCCAAAATTTCTTTCGAAGTTTAGGGTTTATGGAAGTGGAAGCCATTGAGGGGGTAGGATTTGCAGGAGGAATTTGGGTGGCCTGGAACAAGTCAAGGGTCAGCCTAACGTGTTTAGAAAAAAGACAGCAATATGGATTGTTTCGAATCCAGTTTGATGGGGAGGAGCCATGGCATATTGTCTTTGCTTATGTGACTCCAAGAGACAGAGAGAAAGAAGATTTCTGGAGGAATATGGAGAGAATAGCAAAGGAGTGTAATGGGCCTTGGATGGTGTTGGGAGATTTCAATGACATTAGAGGAGCTCATGAGAAAAAAGGGGGAGCTCCTATCAACTCTAGAAGATGTGATACATTTGAAGACAGAATTAACAATTGTGGGCTGTTAGAAGTAGCATCTTGTGGTAATAGATTCACTTGGAAAGGACCCCTTATTCATGGTTATCAAAGGGTGTATGAGCGCCTTGATAGGGGTTTGTGCAGTGCTGATTGGAAAATTAAATTTCCGGAGGCGATTGTCAAAGTTTTGGCAAGACTGGGTTGTTCAGATCATCACCCTATTCTTCTGAGCATGGAAAGGTATGAAAGAAGAGGTGAGCACCCTTTTCGCTTTGAGGCTGCCTGGTTTATGCATGATTCCTTTGAAAACGAAGTCAAGGAAGGCTGGGGAAGAGCAGGAGTGGCTACAGACAGACTTGTAAATTTGCAGAGGACACTTAGCAAGTGGAACAAAGAGGTGTTTCTGAATGTTCACTCAAAAAAGAAAAGGCTCATTGCAAGATTGGAAGGAATTCAGAATCAGATTGCTGCATCGGATAGACATTATATCCATTTGTGTAAACTAGAACAAGAGATACAAGGGGAGCTTAGAGATGTTTTGAGACAGGAGGAAATGCTTTGGTTTCAGAAGTCCAGAACCCTTTGGATTAATGATGGTGACCGTAACACTAGATACTACCATCTAAAGACTATTGCAAGAAGAAGGAGAAATAAGATTGCCATGCTTAAAGATGAGAATGGGGAATGGATTGAGAATCAAGAAGAGTTGAAAAGTTTGGCTCTGGAGTTCTATAGGAACCTCTTTAGGGAGGAGGGGACAGGAGGGAAGCTTGAAGTAGGGGTGTCTTACCCTAGAATCAGTGAAAGAGATTGGGATCATTTGGAAAGGTCAGTGAATTCAGAGGAGATAAGAGAAGCGATATTTTCTATCGGGGCTTTTAAAGCACCGGGGATGGATGGTTTTCCAGCAGTCTTTTTTCAGAAGGAGTGGCATGTGGTTGAAGAAGAGGTGGTGACTTCCATTAAGAAACTATGGAATGGAGAGCTAGAGATGAAGGAAGTTAATGATACCTTGATTGTCCTGATTCCTAAAGTTGATCGGCCAGAGAATATGAAGCAGCTTAGACCCATTGCTCTATGCAATGTGTTATATAAGTGTATCTCAAAGATCCTAGTTAAGAGGCTTAAAGGAATTTTGGGAAGGCTTGTAGCTCCAAATCAAGTAAGTTTCGTACCTGGTCGTCATATCCAGGATAATATTATTGTGACTCATGAGTTACTACATTCTATGAGATCTATGCGGGGTCGAAAGGGTTTCTTTGCTATAAAAGTGGATCTAGAGAAAGCTTATGATCGTGTGAGATGGGGTTTTATCCAGGAAGTCTTGGAGGAAATGGGGATGAAGGAGAAGTGTCGTGATCTGTTAATGAGATGTATTAAGTCTGTAGGAACACGTTTGCTTTGGAATGGAGAAAAGACTGAGGCATTTTTGCCCTCATGAGGAATCAGACAGGGGGATCCCTTGTCCCCTTATGTGTTTGTTCTAGTAATGGAACGACTGACTCACATTATCCAGGAAGCAGAGAGGAAGGGGGAATGGAAAGCTATCCGTATTGGAAGAAGGGGACCAAGTGTTACACATTTAATGTTTGCTGATGACCTTCTTCTTTTTGGGGAGGCAACACTACAGCAAATTAAAGTAGTTAAAGACTGCTTAAGAAGGTTTGGTGAGGCTTCTGGGCAGAAGGTCAACTTTGCTAAGTCTGCCATATTGTTTTCTAAAAATGTCTCTGCTAATAAGAAGGAAAGTTTGGCCCGAGAGGTAGGTTTTAGGGTGACTGAGGATTTAGGAATACATCTTGGAGTTCCTACTTATTATGGAAGGAACAAGACCAGAAGTTTTGGAGGATTGGTGGAGAAGGTGAAACGAAGATTGGGAGGTTGGAAGGTCAATGTGTTAAGTATGGTAGGGAGGGTCACGCTGGCAAAATCTGTTATTAGTGCTATCCCCCTGTTTTCTATGATGGTGACGAAGATTCCTACACAGATCATTGGCAGTATTGAAAGGGCCCAAAGGGCATTTATTTGGGGCCATTCAATGGAAGAGAGGAAAATGCATCTAATCAACTGGGAAACGGTCCAAAAACCCAGAGACAGAGGAGGTTTAGGGGTCCTAAACTTGCAGCATATGAATGAGGCCTGCTTGATGAAGCTGGTGTGGAGATTGAGGAGTGAGGGAAGTGGAATCTGGGCTGATGTTCTTAGGTATAAATATAATAAAGGGAAGGCCTTTAACAGTACTGTTAAGGTGCAACGCAACGCATCTCCTATTTGGAAAGACATTGGAAGTGTATGGGAAAAACTGAATGAGGGAATCTGGTGGGGTGTGGAGTCAGGAGAAAATGTGAATTTTGGAGGGACGAATGGGCAGCAAAAGGCGTCGTTTTACTCAATGAGCGACGCTGTGAAGTAGAGGGAGAGAAGCTAAATTGGGTGGTAGCTGACTTAGTTAAAGATGATGGCTCCTGGGATTGGCCTATTCTGAAAGATTTACTCTCTGATCAAGCCTGTATGAGGATCCAAGCTCTTAGGCCACCGATAAGAGGGGATAAGGAAGATTGCATTTTTTGGGGGAATGACAGTACTAAGTGCTATAGTGTGCGTAGTGGTTACAGATTACTCAGAGATTGTCGACTGGGGGAGAAAGAAAAGATTTGGGACTTGATATGGAAGTGGAAAGGACCGGAACGGATTAGAAATTTTCTCTGGATCTTGGCTAATAATAGCCTTCACACTAACAATTTAAGGAACAGAAGATGGGGGGCAGTAGACGAATGTGGAGTGTGTGCAAAGAGTGAAACTTCAATTCATGTGGTTAGGGATTGTGAACTAGCTACAAGACTGTGGTTTGGGTTGAACAACAAAATCAAACCAGGATTTTTCAACAGCAGTACCAAAGAATGGCTTGTAGAAAATCTGAAAAGTAAAGAGTTGTGTAGTGGTGTACCTTGGGCAGTGATTTTTGGAGTCGCTTGCTGGAGCTTATGGAAACGGCGAAACCTTCAAGTCTTCGAACAGAGGACGGAAGAGGCGAATCCTTGGCAGATCTGGTCCTTTGCTATGGAGGTGATCAAAGCACGGGAGGTTGATAAAGAAGTGAGGGGGCATCGTGTAGATGCTAATGAGAACAGGTGGAGTGTGCCAGAGAGAGGTTGGGTGAAGGTTAATTCGGACGGATCAAGCAGAGGAGACCCTGGCCGTGCTGGCTGCGGTGGTGTGTTGCGAGATCATGAGGGAGAATGGATTGTTGGATTTGGCAAGGGCTTAGGTTGGTGTACAGCCTACGAAGCAGAGTGTTGGGGAGCTTTCCTGGGATTGCAGTTGGCGCTAGAAAAAGGCTACCAGAGAATTCATCTTGAGGTTGATTCTGAGAGCTTAGTGAAGGCTTTGAGAGCGAAAACAAAAGAGGATGAACCAATTGATGCTCACACTAGAATGGTTAGAGAAGCTGCAGATCGCTGTGCAAGGATTAGGATCTCGCATACTCGGAGAACGAACAATGGGTGCGCTGATGCGATGGCAAAATGGAGTGCCAGCTGGGATGGGTATGAGGAAAGACGCCTTTTTTCGAAGCCCCCGACAATAGTGGAAGAAGTATTCAGTAAAGATAAGATTGGAAGTAGGTGGCGTGATGCTGGTTGAGTTCTTGTCGGCTTTGTTTTTTTTGTAGTTTTCTTTTCTGCTTTTCTGGGCTGTGGGCCCCCTTTCTACCAAAAAAAAAATAAAAAAAATAAAAACACGGACGGGATGCATCCTAATTGTTGGCTACTAATAAATTAAATAAAAAAAAGGATGATTACTTGTTTTAATACTACCTCCGGCCATAATTATAAGAGTTAGTTGACTAATTTGAAAAGATTAAAAAAACAAGTTAAGTTAGTTATTTATAATAAATATGTATTGTCTTTTCTAAAATATCTTTACTAATAAAGTGTACTGACTAGAACTACTATTGTTAAAAGGACTATCTTGAGAAAAAATACATAAATTTAAAAAATAAAGTGAATTGAGATCTTATATTTAAGATAAAAATAAAAATCAAATAAAATCTTAATTAAAGACCCGAGGTAGTATTATTTAGTGACGCTTTCACAGGGCGTACAAGTTATGTGTGGAAGTGTGGAAGCATTTCAAATAAATGGCATTTATGAAGGAATAATCCGGAAGATGAAAAAAGTAAACTATGTAAATCACGAAGTGAGAAAAAGAAAAGAGAACTACCAATATGGAAAGGGATAAGGAAATCACATCGATCTAGCAGAGTTAAACCAAGAAAGAAACAAAGGGAAATTAATAGACAACAGAGTGGCACAGGCTACAACGCGGAGCTCTCAGGAAGAAGAGAGAGATATGAAGCTATTTTCTGGAAACTAAACCTGGAAAAGTGGAAAACTCCCCCGGAGAGTAGTAGTGATTAAGACGATTGTCTTCATGTGACTGGGTAACAGCTCGGACGCGGTTATCACCATCTCAGACTGGCCAATGCAGTAACCGCTGGTTTGGCCTCTTCTTCCACCCTCTCTCAAGTATTTCCTCTACGCGAAGCCACGCGTTACAAAAGTAGGAAACTGAATTTTCATTGATTTTATATTTAACTTTGATTTTTTTTATATTTATTTTCTCAGTGGAGAAATGGACACACACTTTACTGATTCTGACGTTCTCATTACAGAGATTATTTCTCTTTCTCCCCTATCAATACGTACTCGTCACCGACCTAGCCTTCCCATACAGACTATCAACCCAGCCTCTCCTCCCGTATTTTCTCAACAATGGCCTTCGTGATTCTCCTCTTTCTACTCTTTCCTTCACTAGCTTTTGCAGAATCTCTCTCTCCTGCAGCTCTATGCCACCATTCCCCCAACCTTCTTACTGCATGTCCCTCCTTCCTCCTCAAAACGCCACCGTCCATGACTCTTGTCGCTCCTCTATCCTCCAGTCCTTATTGCGAGCCCGCAGATTCTTGAACTCCCTCGACCAACTTCTCCAACGGCGCTCTTCTTTGTCTGCTGTGGCGGTCGCTGACCTTGAAGATTGCCGAACGCTTGCCGACCTCAACGTAGATTTTCTCTCAAATTCCTTGCAAATTATCAATAAGGCGGCTGGGTCTCTAGCAGATGTCGAAGTTGAAGGTGTTCAAACCATGCTCAGTGCTGTTTTAACCAACCATGAAACCTGCTTGGAAGGCCTCCAAGACACTTTCGTTTCCTCTCATCCCAACCTTGTAAGAAAGCTGGTTTCCCCACTTACCGTCGACAAGAAGTTTTACGGAGCCTCTTTATCCCTTTTTACAAAAGGTTGGGTCCCCGCCGTGAGTAAACAAAAACCTGAATTATCGCGACACCATCCTCCCCAAGTGCAAGTTGTATTCCGAGATGGTCATTTGTCTCTCGCGATGTCGAACAGAACACGTGCTATCTTCGAGGCTGCTAGTGGTAGAAAACTAGACCTGGCTTTTGCAGTTCCCAACATGTTGCATGTTAAAGACATCGCGATTGTAAGTAAAGACGGAACAGGTGACTTCACCACCATCAACGATGCCCTTTCTGCAGCTCCCGACGACTCTTCCTCTTCGGAAGGCTACTTCTTGATCTATGTCTCGGCCGGAGTTTACGAAGAATACATCTCCATCGATAAGAAAAAGACCTACTTGATGATGATGGGAGATGGTATCAACAGAACTATCATCACAGGCAATCATAGCTATGCATATAAGTGGCATCCCTATAGATCTGCAACATTCGGTAATTGATTCAAACAGACACCTATATATAATGTCAAAACGATATATTCTTGCTTAATCAATGCGAGCATTGTGAATGCATGCAGCTGTGCACGGGAAGGGATTCATGGGAGTGAATATAACATTTCGTAACACGGCAGGGCCGGAGAATCACCAAGCGGTGGCAGTGCGGAACTCAGCAAATTTGTCCTTGTTTTATAGCTGCAGTTTTGAGGGATACCAAGACACACTGTACGCACATTCCATGAAACAGTTCTACAGAGAATGTGATATATACGGGACGGTGGATTTCATATGCGGGAATGCGGCTGCCGTGTTCCAAAACTGCAATATTTATGCTCGTAAGCCTATGAGGAAACAGTTCAACGCCATCACAGCACAAAGTCGAGAGAGCGATGATCAGAACACGGGCTTCTCAATACATAACTGCACAATTAGAGCAGCGGAGGATCTAGCAGGGACGGCGGCTACGTACCTAGGAAGGCCGTGGAAGCCACTGTCGAGGACGGTTTACATGGAGAGCTTTATGGACAACCTCATAGACGGGGCTGGCTGGCACTTCTGGGACAATGATAGTGAGAGTCGATTGGATAGCCTGTATTACGCGGAATATAATAATTCAGGTCCGGGATCTAACACCTCACATCGGGTCACTTGGAACGGTTATCATGTCATTAACTCTTCCATTGCTGCTGATTTCACCGTCTCCAGGTTCTTGTTAGGGGATTATTGGCTGCCCCTCACTGGCGTCCCCTACACCGGTGGGTTAATTAACTCCTGATTTCCTCAATCCTATTGTATATAAATACTTTTCCTTCTTTTTCCCATTAATCCTCTAAGTTCTTAAATCGTGTTTTCTTAATTTTGTTATGAATCGTTTGAATTCTTATATGTGAATTTTATATTATTTATATATAGATTTTAGTCTTGGTATTTCTTGTTTTTTCTTGCTATTATTTTCAAAAGAAAATAAAGTTTTAACTATAACTTTGATATACGAAATCAAAAAAATCTCTTAATATAGTCTCTTAATTATTGCCGCGTGAGTACAAATAACTAAAGCCACTACTGGGTTGACACTTGATCATGTCTTTTAGAAGCAATGTCCAACTAAAATTCAATTAATTTATTTAAAATATTCAATTCCGCGTTTATCATAATCGTATAATGTTACTATTAATATATGAGAAGAAAAATCAGTAAAAATTCATATGTCATAAAATATGAGTTTAACATATATATATATATATATATAAACATTTGAATACGGTGACCTAGCTACAGCACATTACGTAGGAGTAACATCATTAATAAAGGCTATATGCAGATCCGGAACGAGTCATTACATAAGCCGTGGGCGATGGGCGAACTTTGTGTTGGTGGTGATATTTTTTGAAAAGCACAAGCAAATGAGCCCAAGCTTTTAACATTGTCAGCCACAAAATTGACCCTTTTTTTGCTACTTTAATAGAAAAGACGACCGACTAGAAGAAATACAAATGTTTTACTTTTAAGGGGAAAACCCAAGCTGTTCTGCATATGTAATTGGCATATCTGCTCCTGGGAATTTCAAGTTGCACAGTAGTCTTCCTTATTTAAAAGCTTTCTGAGCTGTCTTGTGCTATATATTAACATCGGACACGAAGCTTGATGTTTTAGATATGGCAACCAATGTATATGTATCTGGCTATTTACGAAATTATAACAAAACGTAAGTGCATTTGGAACGCAGATCTGCTCTAAAAGCTCTAACACCTAAGCAGGACCATTCTAGAAATGGAAGAAAACGTTGAAAGGCACCGTCCACGGCAGTGAAAGCATTAATTTGACGCGCAGAATATTCCAAAGAAGAACAGAGGATGTTGAGATTTAGAGTTGGTTGCATATGGCGCCGGCAATGACGCATAAATTGTAGAAACCTTTGGCCTTGGCCAGCATGACTTGCTCGGTGCCTTCGAGAGAGGCCTTGCAGAGATCGGTGGCATCCGTAGCAACCTGGAGCCACTTCTCAGTATCATAGGAAGCATCCGCCGATACTGCATTAAGTGCGATATCAATCTGTTCTCCTGCATCCGACAACATGTCTCTGCAATCCGATAATCCCTGTTGAACCTGAGGATCCAACCTGTCGTTTTCCATCAGAACCTTCAATTCATAAATCACCATGGTTGCATTCTTCGATGCCATTCTCAGAAACGATATTGCCAGGTCCTTGGCCGTCAAATTCCCTTGCCCATGCACCACCAGTGGGTCCGCTTTTAATGTTTTCACACAGACAGCCTTCGAAGCTGTCTTCCCACACACCTCCTCGATCACAGCGTTAACATTCTGCTGCCCTGCGCTGCTCTTATCACCTGAGCCTTGTGTCGTACGAGGCACCGTTACGAGGCAAATAACCAGCACTGCTAACACGTGACATGAAATGCGTTTCATTTTGTTTATTGTACTTTTTGGTGTTACTGTCCTGCTTGTGTATACTGTGTGTGTTTAATTTTAATACAATGGAGTTGATAACTTCACGGATGGGTCCAAGTCCGGAGGGTTAAAATAGGTTGGAAGGGGATGGGGGAGAGATGCATGCGCTTCGCCTCTCGTCAATTCCTTGATTATTACTTGCATGCGTTCCCCTTGAAACCAGGTCATTTGACTATTTTCGTGTCCAACGCTTCATTTACAGGGGGATTGACAATTTTAGCTTCATTTTTACCGTCTCCTCTTTTAATATAAAAACTAATTTAACTTTTAATTTAGTTTTAGATTTGATATTCCAATTCATTTTGTTTCTTATATTTATCTGTTTTTTAAAAATATACTTTGTTGTAATTACACATGTTAAATGTTCTATTAAATGATAGTTCTAACTAATACACATGATTAGTAAGGATATTTTAAGGAAGAAAACACATATTTGTAAATAATAACTAATTTAATAAACTTTTTACATTTACTTAAATTAGTTTTTAATTATATCAGACAGAGGAGGCAGAATATGATAAGCACTGCGTTTGTGCCAAAATGCTATGCCCTGGAATCCAAGTAAAGTGGCACACTAGGACCAGCTATTAGGTACTCACAACCTCGGCCTCGGTTTTTAAGATTCATGAAAATTTATTGGGTGTTCTAGTCCATTAATAATAAACTAATTTATAAATATTAAACAAGTAGTTAAATTTATGAATTATTATCATGTAAAAATACGCATGCATTTATCCAAAATACCCTTTTTTTTTTATTAGTCACTTAAATTTATAAGGATGCAGCTTTTCACATGAAATGATATAGAATAAAAGAGTGAGCAAAATTATTTTTAAAAAAAAGGTAACATGTGAAGACAATATTTGCTGGCAAAAAAAACGTGAGAATATAATTTTTAGAAAACGAAAAAAGTGAAACCTTATTTTGTTTTAAATTACAGCACATCCATAAGTTAAGTTTCATATTTAAAACAAAAGTGCTACTTTTTGAGTTTCAACCAGGAACAACGAAGAATCATATGGACAAACCCCCCAATAGAATCTCCGGAGACCCTACACCAGGATAGTATTAAACGGGGAAGCATCCGGAGAGTCAGCTTTTTTTTTTTTTTTTAACGAAAAAAGTGCTACATTTTGCACGCAATGGACTTTATCATGAATATGCACTCATAAATCGGCGTCCGATCCTGTGCATGTTACTCATCTACACAGATCGATATTAAATTTTAATTCCTGTCTGATTATAATTTCCCCCAAAATCGTATTGCATATAGATTTAAAAAATTATATTTAAAAAAATGAAGTTTTTTTTTAAAATTTTTTGATTTATATATAAATCGTTTTAAGCCAATGTCCAGCCTAGCAACATCAACAATGATATGCAACGCATGAATTTTTATCAAATTAGGTAAAAATAGTATTATTAATTATATCAAAAAAATTTAAAATCCTTTTTGGATAAAAATCAATGTAAAAAATAATTGCATAAAGCCGATAAAAGCGGAATCCTTGGGGAGGGATCGCTGCAGCATGTTGATTTTTCAATTCGGAAGAGGGAGCGGAGCAAAGGCGAAGAACAAATCGGGGCGCGAAAATGGAGAAAATAGAGCACACCAGGGTGATGACGAACGGGATCAAAATGCACTTGGCTTCAATTGGATCGGGCCCAGTAGTCCTTCTGCTCCACGGCTTCCCTGAGCTTTGGTATAGCTGGCGTCACCAGCTCCTCTCACTTGCCTCGCTCGGCTACCGGGCCATCGCTCCTGACCTTCGAGGCTATGGCGATACTGACGCCCCGCCCTCTCCTACTTCCTATTCCGCGTTACACATCGTCGGCGACATCGTCGGACTTCTCGATGCCCTGGGCATTGAACAGGTATTTTTGGTGGGTCATGATTTTGGCGCCGTCATGGCTTGGTATTTCTGCTTGCTCAGGCCCGACCGTGTGAAGGCCTTGGTCAACCTGAGCGTGGCCTTCAGCCCAAGGAATCCGAGAAGGAAGCCACTTGAGAGCATGAGAGCCTTGATGGGCGATGATTACTATATCTGCAGGTTTCAGGTGAATTCGTCTTCTACACTTGTCATGATTGCTTCTGCCTGCTAATCTCGGATTTAGTTTTTATAAGGAAGCTGTTTTCGTTTATTTCTAGTCCGAAAATTTGATAGCTAACAAGCTGAATTAGATATTAGAGTTGATGCATAATATAAGAGTACTTTGGATTGCCATGCCATGTCAAAATTTGATCTCCAATTTCTTCGTTCTTGCTGGCCATAAATAAGATTACTCACCCATAAGCTGTCCATGACGAGCATTAACTTACGTGTATTTAATCCCCGGCAATACAAATTCTATCCCTCTTCAACCAAGCAATGCTGGCCGATTACATTAATTTTTTGCCTTAGTGCATTGTAAATTCGTGCAATGCAACTGAGGAGAATTTACAAAACTTCAAACCAACCGTTTAAAAGTAGAAGGGGGCAGCCTAACCTCAGGGGCCAGGGCACTGTTTAATGATATGATTATAGGTTTTCGCATGAATAATTAATCCAGTAGTAGTGCCTTTGATTTCTTTAAGAACATTCACAACTTATTTCTTACCTTGACAAGGTCCGGTCTCTTCCATTCATAACGTTTGATTTTTTAATGAAGTTTTATTCCGCCAAAACAATTCCTATAATAGTTTTATTTGGGCTTCATATGCCCATGGTTTTCAGAAAATATTCAATCCACAGACAAAGTAGTAAAGCACAAGCGGTATGCTGAGTTCTGATTCTTCTGAACACTCTTAGTGTGACTTAGTTAATGATACTGACCAATATTTCTTGACTTACGGATATCAAACTACATATGGGCGTGCATGTTTTAACCTTCTTCTTACTCTGCTTCATGATTCGTTATCTAAAAGCAAGTTGTGATTGACATGAAGCAGTACCTTGCGATTCAATCTTGTCCCATTATTCTTTCCATTGTTCGACTATATGTTAATTTTAATTGGTAGTTATTTTCATATAGAGTTTTAGCAGTTAAACTAATATCTGCGATCCGCTTGTCCTGTAGAAACCGGGGGAGGCTGAAGAAGAGTTTGCCCGTGCTGGTACTGCTAGAATAGTGAAGAAATTTTTAGCATCTAGAAATCCACGTCCGCCTCGTGTACCTAAGGAGATAGGATTTGGAGGTTCACCTCACAGTCCAATAACTTTGCCTTCTTGGCTGTCTGAAGAAGATGTCAATTATTATGTCAGTAAATTTGACCAGAAAGGCTTTACTGGTGGTTTAAACTACTATCGTGCGCTGGATCTGTAAGTTTCTGTCATTCTCTGTTGGGAAAGCAGACTTCTTGCATGAAAAACCCTACTTATAAGATGTTCAAATATAACAAATAAAACATGGTGAAAATTTATATGTTGTCGATGCCCTGCATAATAGAAATTCAATGATTTTTTCACAGATGTCAAACTCCGATGTTTCGTAGATATAGTTCGAAGTCTTAAAAAAATTGAACGCTGATGTATTAAACGATACCAAAAATTCCAGTTTCTCCCATCTGTTGATCGTGATCCTTTTTCTCGGTTTCTTATCCCACCCGCCAATTTGGTTGTCTGCAGAAACTGGGAACTCACAGCGCCATGGACTGGGTTACAGATCAAAGTTCCAGTCAAGTTTATTGTAGGAGATCTGGACATTACATATAATACTCCAGGCGTTAAGGAATACATACATAATGGCGGGTTTACGAGAGATGTTCCGTTCTTACAAGAAGTGGTTGTTATGGAAGGAGTAGCTCACTTTCTAAATCAAGAAAGGCCAGAGGAGATCACTGCGAACATTTATGACTTCATCAAGAAATTTTAAGCTGACCGTCACAAGTTTTTAGCGTATGACTATATGTACCACTAACAATGCCCACCCTGAGGCTTGTCAATGCTTGTATGAATGTCAAGTCTGCAGAACTTCTTGCACATCAGCTAGAGTTTCCTCTTTTCTTTACTTGGTTTTCAAAAGTTACAAGGGAATTGTGAGAGGCATGGTTACTTGAATTGATCGTGGGATTTTGATTGCCCAATCTTTCTCACACAAGTTGATGGAAAGCTTGTAGAGACATTTGGGGCTAGCCGAACCCATATGCAAGTTCCCTCGAGATGAGAAGAAACGGATATTCTGGTGTTACATGATATTGAGGTTGGAGGACTCGTGCTAATTGCTTAACAGAGATAGCAACTACTCCACCTCCCTCCAAAACAGCTGTCATGAGTCGCATGCCACACGCAGCACATGAACGCCCTAATTCTTTCTGTCCCACCCCACCTCATTCTCCATATATTCTTTTAGTCCTAAATATAAGACTTTTTTTATACTTTTATAGTGTAAATTACATTACAAAAAGGGTCTTATATTTAGAACCGGAGTATTACGAAAGCTTCACCAAATTGGCCTTGCTGCCCTAATAATTGTTCTGTTTAAGGTTTTCCGTTTAAACTTCTATCCTTGTACTTGTTTCTCATCGACGTTGATGCTCTTTTGGCTGAATCCAGGAAGCAATTGCGTTTGTTGACTAAACTTTCATTTGTTATATTTATCTGCTTACCGTGTTTAAAGCAGGCAGGCAGCAATGTTTTTATTTTTACCATGCGAGGCGAAGGAAAATCTTTACTAGTAAAATAAGGTCAGATCATGTGAGACCTCAAAAGATTAGCACCCGACTGACAGCAATGTTAAACTACCATGGATCAGTTGGACCACCCCAACCGCCCTTCATTTTTTCTCAGAAATTCATTAAAGAATTTAATCATCGTTGTTCGAAATACGTTGTGATGCATATTAATATTTTTACATTTTAAAGTTAAAATTTATTTTAACTTTTCTCTCATGTTCCTGTCTTCAAAATAGTATGAATCATATATACACATACACACACACATATATATATTATTTTACTAGATTGCATAGAAAATAATCGTGTGTCTGTGAGACAGGATTATAACTAGGACAAAACATGGGTTTATTTCTCCAACCAAATTTCAGCACATAAATTTTTTAAATTATAAAAAGTTACATGAATGTGATTTCAGATTCTCATTAAATTGTCCTTAATAATAAAAATCACACATAAAAAGATTTAGTTGAAAAAATGAATTTAGTTAATGGATCTTTATTTTCTGCTCCTCCTCATTACTAATATTAGTATTACTATTACTATTATCACAAAAAGAAGTCCACGTGCCGTTTGGGTTTCTGTCTCCGCCAACCTGTAATGCCTGATGCGTCCTCACAGACACAAATTGAGCTGCGAAGTACAAAATACGAGCACAAACTGCCGTTTCAATTTATGCTGCGGTGGCATTTTGGTCATTACACATTAAGAGCCGTCGTCAAAATCTTCAACTCCAGGCATCAGTTTTCTCCTTGGTTAACCGAGCGACTCTATGATTTGTCTAAATAACTGTCCTATCGCTACTAATCCGATTCCTATATCCCCTCCGGTTGTGACGGCTCCACGGTCCCCGGTCGCTTCCAGTTGCTTCGAATTGTGACGATGCAACCTTCCAAACCCCGTCGGAAGGTTGTTCCGGCGAACGGTGAAGACTCTGCTGACAAATTGGACCAGCTCCTTCTCTCATCCGCCATCTGCAACAACGAAGACTTGGGGCCATTTGTTCGCAAGGCTTTTGCTTCCGGAAAGCCCGACTCCCTTCTCCACCACCTCCGCCACTTTGCCCGCTCCAAAGAATCCGAGATCGAGGAGGTCTGCAAGGCGCACTACCAGGATTTCATCCTCGCTGTTGATGACCTTCGATCCCTCTTGTCAGACGTGGACTCCCTCAAGTCGGCCCTCTCTGACTCCAACTCCAAACTTCAGTCCGTTGGTCGCCCACTCCTCTCTTCCCTTGATGCCTTCGTGGAAACTCGAAACGTGTCTAAAAACGTTAATCTCGCACTCGAATCTGTGCGAACTTGTATTCAGTTGATGGAAGTTTGCTCCAGAGCCAACCGTCATCTGTCCGGCGATAATTTTTACATGGCTTTGAAATGCTTAGACACGATTGAGAGGGACTATTTGGACAAGACGCCGTCTTCTACGCTGAAGAGGATGCTGGAGAACAAGATCCCGGAGATTCGTTCCCATATAGAGAGGAAGGTGAGCAAGGAGTTTGGGGACTGGCTGGTAGAGATTCGAGTCGTGAGTCGTAATTTGGGTCAATTGGCGATCGGTCAGGCCTCTGCAGCGAGGCAAAGAGAAGAGGATCTAAGGATTAAGCAGCGTCAAGCGGAGGAACAAAGTCGGCTTAGCGTGAGGGACTGCGTTTATGCTCTGGAGGAGGAGGACGAGGAAGGGCTCGCTGTTGGCGGTGTTGGGATTGGAGAAGAAGGCAAGGATGGATATAACAATGGCGGAGCCATCCTAGGATTTGATTTGACACCGCTATATAGGGCTTACCATATACACCAGACATTAGGACTAGAAGATCGGTTTAAACGCTATTATTTTGAAAACCGAAAGCTTCAGTTAACATCGGACTTCCAGGTATCGTCGATGACTCCTTTTCTTGAATCCCATCAGACTTTTTTTGCGCAAATTGCGGGTTTCTTTATAGTTGAGGATAGGGTCTTGAGGACAGGTGGGGGTTTGATATCAAAAATGGAAGTTGAGAACTTGTGGGAAACTGCTGTAAGCAAAATGTGTTCTGTGTTAGAGGATCAGTTCTCCCGAATGCAAACTGCTAATCATCTTTTGCTCATTAAAGACTATGTGAGTCTACTAGGAGTAACCCTGCGAAGATACGGGTACCCCATTGATGCGCTGCTTGATGTTTTGAGCAAGCATAGGGATAAATACCATGAGTTGCTGTTATCGGACTGCCGTAAACAGATCGCCGAGGCGCTAGCAGCTGATAAGTTTGAGCAGATGTTGATGAGGAAAGAGTACGAGTATTCTATGAATGTGCTTTCCTTTCAAATACAAACATCGGATATCGTACCTGCTTTTCCTTACGTAGCACCCTTTTCATCAACAGTTCCAGATTGTTGCCGCATTGTGCGGTCTTTTATTGAGGATTCCGTGAGCTTCATGTCATATGGTGGGCAGCTAGAATTTTTTGAAGTTGTTAAGAAATATTTAGAGAGACTTTTAAGCGAAGTTCTGGACGGGGCTTTATTGAAGCTTATTAGTACATCAGTTCATGGTGTCTCCCAGGCGATGCAAATAGCAGCAAATATGGCTGTCTTGGAGCGTGCTTGTGATTTTTTCTTCCGCCATGCTGCACAGCTTTCAGGGGTTCCCTTGAGAATGGTGGAGAGAAACAGGAGGCAGTTCCCCTTGAGCAAAGCTCGTGATGCCGCAGAAGAGACGCTCTCTGGACTGCTTAAAGCTAAGGTTGATGGATTCATGACCTTGATTGAGAATGTAAATTGGATGGCTGATGAAGCACCTCAGAGTGGGAATGAGTATGCAAACGAGGTCATAATATATTTGGAAACTCTAGTTTCAACAGCTCAGCAGATATTACCGGCTCACGTCCTTAAAAGGGTCCTGCAGGAGGTTCTTTCTCACATATCAGAGAAGATAGTTGGGGCTTTAGCAAGTGATTCTGTCAAGCGGTTTAATGTGAGTGCCATCACAGGGATTGACGTGGATATCAGGCTTTTGGAATCATTTGCGGATAATCAGGGTCCCCTTTTCTCAGACGGGGATATTGATCAGTTAAAAATGGCACTTGCTGAGTCAAGGCAGTTAATCAATTTGCTTTTAAGCAATCATCCAGAGAACTTCCTGAGCCCGGTGATCAGGGAGCGGAGTTACAGTGCCTTGGACTACAGGAAAGTAGTAACTGTATCAGAAAAGTTAAGGGACCCTTCAGAGCGACTCTTTGGAACCTTTGGTAGTCGGGGAGCGAGGCAGAATCCCAAAAGAAAATCATTGGATACATTAATAAGAAGACTTAAAGATGTTAGCTGATTGAGGTCAGAGTTGTATGTAAGATCCTTACACTGATTATTTTTCCTTTCTGTTTCAACCCGTTTTTATTTTTATTTGAGCTGCCTAATATTATTTCCGAAATGAATTAAGGATAAAGCCTGCTTGTCACTTCCTTGTGCAAATCTTGTTCGAAATATTCCACTGTTATGTTCATTTTTTGGGGTTCACCGAGACAAGTGCAAGTCATGTAATTGGATTTGTTATCTTCGCTTACTTTAGAGTTCATTGAGAAATTTTTGAAGGCTGAAACAAGACCCTGCCGGATCCCGTCAGACTTCTGCCCGCAGAAGCCTATTATCTTCATCTGTGCTGAATTGTAACATACTAACATGATGCTTGTCTTGTGAGTAATTGCTGGTGCACGTTCAAGACTCTGGGCTCTCAGGTTAGAGAGTTCCAGATTTAGTTGGAATAGATTTCTAGATATCTGGTAGTCATTGTTTGGGCATTTGTCGCTTCTTGAATCATGCAATATACCATTTTGTTTGTTTGTTAACCTCTTGTCAAAACACACAGGATTGACGAATTTCCCGTGTTCTGACTTGTGCTTTTACATTGATTATTAATGAGGATCAAGAGTCGAGAGATATGTTGTATAAATTAAAGGCAGCGCACTTCGAGCTCTCTGGTAACCGTTTTGATTTCCCTAGGCTAGTGAAATTCAAATAGGCTTTTCTCAAACCCCCAATCCATAATTCATGCAAAGGCCTTGCTTGTGTTGAGCATGCTAGTCAGGTTTATAGATCAACACGCGTGCAGACATGCTGTTGCTAATAGTTACATACATGTCACATGGACCAGAAGGAGTCGTAATGTTGTGTTGCTTTCTAAGTACCTTTTTAGTTTTTTGGGTTTATGCGTTATATGCTTGTCAGCTTGGACTCATTGCATATATGGCTGTGGAGCTCATCTCATCTGTCAATGCTTGTCGAGTGATTTGGACATCACTTTTCATGTTTTAATTGAAAATTACATATTCGATTTATGTATAGTCATAAGTATGTTTTTTAACTGCAGCTTTGAATTTTTGAAATCGATGGTAGAGTAGGATTCCTCTACTAGGAAGGTATAGATTTAGCATCATGTGTGGATAGGTCCCGTTTGGTATAAATTATGATGAAATAGGATGGAATATAAATATAGATGTGATATGTGTGTGTTTTTTAGAATTGAAAGACAAGCCTAAACTTGGCAACAAACAGAGACTACAGCGTATATGAGCCAGATAGAAGGCCATACGCTATGGTGGAGGGAATGAAGAAGGGGCTCAAAAATAATCATATGGATCAATACCTAGGGGCCCGAGGTAGGATGGTTTGATTGGATGTATTTGGAAGGTGCATGGGATGGGAATGAGGAGGTGCGTGGAGTTAAGTCAAAGGAAAGGCGGCGGTGGTGGTTGTGGTTGTGGTTGTAGATTGGAGAAATGGGTGGGGCGCGTTGGCGTGTGAGGGCGCGTCGCCATCTGCTGACACCATGTTGCCATCACTCTCTCTCTCTCTCACCCTTCACGCCCCGCTCCTTTCCACCTCGTCGCCCCGCCTTTCCCCATCCTCCCCTTCTTCCAAATTCCACCATGGAAGAGGTGGCCTTTCAGATTGTTGACAAATGTCCGGGCAACCTGCCTGCACGTAGGAGTTTTAGTAAATCTCTCTTCCCTTGAAAATTGAAATTTGGAAGTCTTTACTAAATAGTCTACGTATGATAAAAAAAAAATACCAATACATAATTAATAATTAAATAAAGTCATAAAAAATTTCAAATTAATTATTTTAATGGAGCACCTAATATTATGGGCTGCCTCGTTTTAGCCAGAGAATTTAACAGAAGCCTGATCAATTTGGGCGGATGGGACGTGGGGATTAGTTTTTTGTAAAATGATTTTACGAGATGAATGCGTGAAAAAAATTTGTCTCAACTTACAAAATCCCCTGCCAGATAGGACTAGAAAAACCAACAAAGCTCTTAAACCGAACATTTAGCGTAAGTTGTACGTTTTCAAAACTCAAACGCAAGACTTGTAGTTAAATTGGCTTGACTTCCTCCAGTGAAACCATGGTCTAACACTGGCTAAATTAGTAGTTTTCCAGCACAGGGAGAATGGAAGCATGAGAACGTGCGTGAGAGATTAAAATTATATTTTTTAATATAAAATTATTAATATAATCATTTTAATAACTGGGAAAATTCGAATTTTGCATAGAAAACTTCTCTTCTTTTTTTATTCTTTTTTTCCCCCCTTCCCAAACAGCAGAGAACTTGCCAAAGACTCTTGGGTTTAGTGGCACCAACCCTCCTCTTTGCGAGGGAGGTTACAGGATCAAACCTGTGCTGTGAAGGTTTTTTTGGCCTGTACTATCATGTGAACTAAGTTTGAAAACTGATAGAAACTGCATGATCCAGTTGATTAATCTGCTGTTTGGATTTGTCAGCGGCTGTTAAATTTGAGTTATAATGAAGTCAAAATTTAAAACTTAAAAATGAGTTTTAAAAAATCAAGTGGGTTTGAACCTAATAAAAGGAAGGAAAAAAAAAAGTCTTGAAAAAAACTATAAAAATGCCACAAAAAATGAAATATTGAATCCTTTAGAAAGCCCACTTCATTTTAAGACCCTTCATCATATGCATTATGTAACGTGGTTTGATTCGGGATTTGTTGGCAAAAAAGATGTTAACACCTAAAGCAATACATAAACTTTTAACCAAACTTGGTCTATGTTTAATAAGTTATGAAATTATAATTTACGATATTGTTAGTTTGCGGTTATGCTGTGAGATTTTTTTTTTGGTATGCTGTTGTGAGATTTTATTAACGCCTGGATTAGATTGAGGATTTTTACACATACAATCATATATCATCTGTTCCACTCTCAATCTAACTAGTTAAGAAATCCCCTATATGTACATTTTATGTAAGCTAAGACAAAACTCCTCTTATATACTTATCTCGTATTCAGTAAATTATTATTAAGAAACTATTTATAAACTATTTCAAACAGGCGCTAAATTATAAAACTGAAGCTCGGTTGTGTTTTCCAGGTTAACTTTGGCCTTTTAAGGGCTTGTTTGGATTGCCGTTACAAATGGCAAAAGCACACGGGAAAGTGTGAAACTGAGGTTTGTGGCTTGTTGTAGCTCAAAAGATTGTTTGGATGGAGTTTCTTTTCTAACTGACTTATGGAAAAAAGTAACTTTTCTAACTGACTTATCTAACGCAATCTGGATTAACTTTTCTAACTGACTTATGAGAAAATTGTGCAAAGCTTACAATCTAATTAGTTATGTGATTACATTTACTTTAATTAGAGACCAAATAAATTTAATTTATATTCATGTTTGTTCATTATGTATATTTAATTAATTATCTATAATGTATTTTCAATTTTTTTTCCGTAACAAATATTTTTATTTTATAATTTCACAAATAAACCATTTATATTTTATCATAATAATTTTACGTGTTTTTTTAAACTATTATCACATTAAAAATATAAAATTTCAAACATTACTCCATGACCTTTTCAGGCATTTTACAACTAAACTAACTTTTTTATTAATCATCAAACAACTTTTAACTTTTTCAACTGACTTTTTAAAAGTACCTATCTAAACATAAATTGTATTATACTAACTGACTTTTACTCTAATTTCAGTTATAAAAATCAATTAGATTAGAAGTTAGTTCCACCTAACGTGAATCCAAACATATCTTGAAACATTAGCTGAACTTGTCACAAGCAAGTTTCTTGACATCAAAGTGTCCAGTCCACCCTTCAAAACTCTGACAATCGCCACGTGGTGCGCGAGTTCCTTGCACCATTGTTACTTTATTACTGCAATAGAAGAACAATCCGACAGTTTTATTCCCATAAAACACGAGCCATCGATCGTCAATTATGATGATCAAGTTCATATCCCCTTTCTAGTGATCAACGTTCCAAATTAAAAGATGCCAAACATATAATTTTTTAATAAACTTTTACCCTTTCTGATTTCACAATTTAACGGCATTACTTTTCATGCTTCCATTGGAAAATACACATTCGATTTATATATTAATTAAAGCAGTTAATAAAAGTACAAAAATATCTTCTAAAGCTGATACTAATATTATTATTATGAAAATACTCCTTTTTTTTCCCCCTAGTCTTTTCCAAATGCTAGTCACGATCTAAGTAGTGGTCCTAGTATTAACAGGGATTTGGTTTGAGTTTGAAATCCGAACCATTCAAATTTAATTTTTTTTCATTAATTTTTTTTGAAAAAACTATATTAATATGTACAGAATTTATAATAAAAATCATCTCTTGATTATTATTGAAATTGTGAAAAATGGTGTTGTGTTTATCTGTATCAGGACTTTTGCGTTCCCCCTTCCCACGCGTCTGACCATAAAAGGCCGGCCTTCGCTAATCGCTGCCCTCAGGAGAGTCTTGGGTCTGAACTCTGAAGTGAAGCCTGAACTCTTCAAGAGAACCTCACTCTCTTAAACCTCACTCTCTTAAACGCCTAATTGTCTAACTCTAACCTAACCACACCATGGCTCTCCTCTGTTTGATTCCATCAAAACTCACTCTCTCCCTCCTCCCAATTCTCTTCCTACTCCACTTGTTCATCTCCTCCTCCGCTGCATCTACCTCCAGCGGCGACTCCCTGAGTGCTTACCAAATTCTTCAACAATACAACTTCCCCGTTGGCCTTCTTCCCAAAGGTGTTTTAGGCTACGAACTAGACCGCTCCACCGGCAGATTCAAGGCCTTCTTAAACGGTTCTTGCGGTTTCAAGATCGAATCTTACGACCTGAAGTACTCGGCCACCATCACCGGCACCATCTCCCAAGGCAGGCTCTCCAACCTGCAAGGTATTAAGGTGAAGATCCTTATTCTGTGGGTTAACATTGTCTCCGTCACTCGCACCGACGACGAGCTCGAATTCTCCGTCGGCATAGCTTCTGCGGATTTCGCCGTCAATAACTTCTATGAGAGTCCATCTTGCGGCTGCGGCTTCGATTGTCTGTCTATGGCTTCCAATCAGACTCATTCTCATCAAAGCTTTTAGGTTTTCTTCTTAATCCACTGCGTCCTCTTATTTCAGAAATGTGGTGTTTGCTAAAATAAGATCCAATAGTTTGAACTTGTGATATGTGCGAGGACAGTATGTGGAAGTTGGTATTTCTGGTTTAGAATAGGGACAACCGGAATCAACTCGTCTTTAGGCGGTTAGGCTGAGGAATAAGATTGATGGACTCTACAGTTCTTAGATCTACTTACTCTGATGTTTAATAATAGTAATAATTAGTTTAATACTTACCGTATTTAGTTAATTGTGAATTGTTGCACGCGTGATGCTGCCATGCGATTTTTCTGGGTGACGTCTCTGCAGGGAGAGTCGTTCGGCTCTTTCTGCGTTGAAATGTTCGCAGGCCAACGAAAAAATGTGCGAGTGGAAAATAATCGCCATCCACGTCCTGCACAAGACAATGCGTGGGCCAAACGTGGGTTGATGGTTTGAAGATAAATACTTGTTTGGATCAGCTTTTTATCTATCTGACTTGTGGGGAAAAGCACGGTACCACCAAAGCTAAAAAATCCAGCGGTGGGTCATTCTACTGTTAGTGCTCTTTTGAAATTCTCACCAACCCTCATCTACCTCTCCTCTCTTACCTTGGCTCCATCATCTCCCTGTGTTTTCTCTACCCATTCGCATCGCCTCTTTTCCCTAGCAGATAGTTGTCTAATAATTATCACATTATATGCATATAGTATAAATATGTATTATTTAATAAAAATCATATCATTTTCGGTCATTTTATTGTATCTAAACTCGTTTTTAGATTAATCATTTAAATGAGTTTTAATTTTTTTAACTAAAACTTTTTATTAATATTAATATAAACATAAATTATATTATACTAATTAATTTTTATCTACATAAATTATATTATACTAATTAATTTTTATCTTACTTAAATGGTAAAAATTAGCTGGAATAAAAATTAGTTTTGCAGCTATCAATCCAAACATACTTAATATCTAAACCCTCAATGTTGAAAGTAGTAGCTAATATCAACTCTTCTAGTAGGGAAATAAAGATACTATTCACTCCCTTCATTTCTCCCTTTTTTCCCCAACTATTCTCAACGTCTTGTCTTCGACATCTGTTGAGACGTGCGTCGCATTTTCAACCACCGAAACTCACAAAAAGTTATGATAATACAGTATTTTTTGAGACACTTAATTAATAAAAATAAATTTTATAAGCTAAGTCGATGCGCAAGAGCTAAAAATTTCATTATCATTAAAAAAAAACATCCAAGTTTAATGAGTTCAATTCGATATGAATGAAACCAGTGGGATTGACGTTGGCAAGAAAAAGGCCAAAAAAAGCACTAAACAGGGGGATGGATGAGGGCCGCCCGCTGCGCGTGTTTCTTCCATGGCTGGTTGGTGAACATTTGATAATTAGTTAATCACGTGTTCACCCTGGAAACAATAACGTAGGGGCATGTGGACCAACTAACTATTACTGGCTCATCATGGACAAGGAGAGGCAAAAAAAAAAAAAAAAAAAAGGAACCAGCCCGCTCCGATCCATCATACGGAAAGGGCATCGTTTTATTTCAGCTAGCTGGCCAATGCCCTCTGAGACCTAGACTATGTGCATACCCTCCCTCCCATTTTCCCTTGCGCCTGAAGCGGAAAGTCAAGGTGTCCTTTCCGATGTCGCTCGCCGCCTTTCTCATCGCGTCCACCTTTCTCTTCCTCATACCGCCTCCGCTGGCATCCTCGGCTGCGACCGGCGATGAGGCTGTGACGGCCTACGATATGCTCGGACGCTATCACTTTCCCAAGGGTCTTCTCCCCGAAGGAGTTATTGGCTACAACTTAGATCATTCGACTGGGAAATTTCATGCCTATCTCAACGGTTCCTGCAGTTTCTCTCTAGAGGGTTCGTATCAGCTAAATTATGAATCCACCATCAGTGGTTACATATCCAGGGGCAGGCTTGCCAGCCTCGAGGGTGTGAAGGTGAAGGTGCTGCTGTTCTGGTTCAATATCGTGGAGGTGGTTCGCTATGGTGATGATATCGAATTCTCGGTGGGAATCGCTTCCGCTTCTTTCCCTTCAGAGAACTTTTTCGTTTGCCCTAGGTGTGGTTGTGGAGTGGACTGTGATGACTCGTTATCCCCAGTAAGGAAACTCAAATTAAAACCCCTTTTTTCTGTTTCCTCCATGTAGTCTGATTTCAATATAGTTGCGGCTCCCTTTTTCATATTACCCCGCCCCCGGCCCCTCCCCTCTGATCGCTGTATTTAATTAATGGCGTCTCTCACTTATACGAATACGAGGTTCGATGCATTTATCTATCTCAATTACTAAAATGCCTAGTCACTACCCTTTACTAGTGTTTGTGGTGATTCTGATCACTGATCATATTTCTGCTTCCGTCTGAGGGGAATATTGCCTGGGCTTGCTAGAACAACGCTAAATTTTTTATCCATGTGTGTTTGCGTTTGGTATGCGTGCTTTTATTAGTTCCGATTGAATATTCATCACACTATGAGAAGTAGGAGTAGGACTGGCAAGTTAACAAATGTTCTGTATTTGCTTTTATGGTTGGGAAATATCCTGTGATTGTTGGAAAACGGCAAAATCGGATGAACAACGCTAAACAGATGTCGCCCCCCCCCCCCTTCCTCTCTGGAGGGAAAGCGATGGCACCGACCTTTATTTGTTCATTATCCTCCGATGCTCTCGTTTTCTTATTTCCCTACCATTTGGTACAAATTGTTCCACATGCTGCTAGAATATCCCAGGAAAGCTATTGAATGGCGGTTGCTTTCTAGAAAGATTTTACTCTTTACCTCAATGCTGCACCCATTCTCAATCATGATGCCCCTGCACGCTCCTCTGAAGCAGAGACTTTAAAGGAGGGATTTTCAGCGCATGTCCATTTCTTTAAATTGTCTTTATGTCCTTGTGTGTGATTATATTGCCACGAATTGCTAAAATGCGGAAACTATATACCGCGAAAGTTTGGGTCTATCTGCTAGTTGTGAAGGGGTTAGATTGTGATCTGCCTTTCTTGTGCTGTCTCTTTTCCCTTTTTAATATAAGCTGGGAAGAACTTGCAGTGAATGACGGGACACAGGGAGTCTTATGTGGTACATACTTTGGTTCTCAACCCTAAAACTCATGTATCCTTTTCTAACTTTAGGGTATCTTTTGCTTCAAGCCTTCACCCACATATTGTCTCGCTGCTTATTAGCTGTGTGATTAAATTTGTTGTGCACGTTAATTTCGTAATTGGACTTAGATCTTATTATGATGTTTGTTATTAACGGCGGGTAATCATGGATTTAACTTTTAAAACGTTTACTTGTTTGTTTGGAAAGCACTTATCACGTAATTTGAAACAAAAGCTCATTTCATTTATTGACATAATATTTTATAAATCACTTATTTTTGAAGAAATCTACCATCATTGCAAATAAGCACTACATCTTGAGGTTCATAGGGAAAGAAAGTGAGTAGTAGACTAATTGTCTCTTGATATTTAGTCACTTATTAAATATAATGAATCACTCTAAAAGACTCAGTCAGAAGAACAATTATACTTTTTACAGAATAACAGAGTTGGTGTTATTTGGTTTATTAAAAATCTTGACCTTTTTAAAAATTAAGCTTTACAATTTTTTCATACGGAAAGAGTGACTTGTTGTATGGGAAGTTAATATTTTGAGGAAGATCAATAAGGTGAACGACGCAAGTCTTAATAATCAAATGTTACGGTGGGAAATGGTTCATCTTTTAATTCTACTGCGTTTTTGTTTTCATATTCATTCTCCTTGTGAGTTTTAATGCATGTACGGTACGCTTAACCTTCAAAATCCAGATGTTTGATTTCCAACAGAACATTGCCGGGCTTTCAGAATTTACAAAATGTCAAATTCTTTATCACTAATGAAAAATGTGACTTAGCTCAAGACACTATGAAATAAGAGATAGCATGAAAATTTTTTAGCGCCAGTGTGTCATGAATTTTGTTCGTTCATTTTTTGAGCCGTCCAATTCAAATTATTTATCTTTAATATTTTTTTGTCACATATGAGTATCTCTTTATTAGAGACAATCTTATTTGAAATACTGTCAATGGGTATTTATTGTTAAACTGAAACATTACACTTTTAATTAAGGGTGTGTATGGACCAAACTATATCAGGTTTGGTATCAACTCAAGGTCTAGTTCAATGACGATGTCAGGTTGTAAAAAACAGTCCAACCTTACTGTAAATGACAGCATGTGGTCTGGTCTGGTCTAATACTAACCTGAAGTCAGGTTGGAATAGACTTAATCTAATCGACTATCTGAACTAGTCCAAGTAATCAAGGACTTGTAGTTGATGTCCTGGAATACAATTGCAACGATTTGATGACACTCTATGTAAGAACTCCTACTTCTTGCAATAGCTTAATATTAGGAGTTGAAGTAGCTTGTTTGGGTGATAAACCACGAGAGTCAAGAAGATAGGAGACGGTGAAAAAATACCCATTGGAAGGGGTTGAATAACCATACCTTGATGACAATCATTGGGTCTGAACACAAATCACAAGCAAAATTTTTGTACAAGGAGAGATTTTTTTTTGTGTGGCAAAAATTAACAATTTTTCAATCTTTAAAACACCTCCTAACAATATTTCAACGATAAATCAGGAAACAACAAATAATTTCCCATTGCTAGGTCAAAGTATGGCAGAACATTGATTAACTTTACTCCCATTAAATTTTTCATTGCTAGAAATTTGAAAACTAAAATACCAAAAGAAAATGAACATAGCAAAGAATGTGATAGAGCAACCAGTCGAACAAGAAATTGAAGGAGGTTGAGGAGAAAAAAGTCAACAGTACCTGGTGGCTATTGACCAACAAGGAGAGGAGAGGCGGCGATGGATTCCATGCTAGGGCTTCTAGTGAGAGACGAGCGACCATGGTGAAGAAGGCGTTGGGTGAGAGTTGAGAACAAAGAGAAGAACGAGAATGGAAGGGAGGCTGAGCTTGATAGAGACCGAGTCATTGACAGTGGCAACTCGTGAGTAGAGAAGAGGCGGAGATGCATAATGAGAAGCAACACTATGCATGCAACGAGTTTTGTGTGTGAGAGAGGAAAACGTGTGTCTAACATATGGGCGGGATTAGAATTAGAAACGAGTTCCATACAAATGATGATGAAAGCTCTTTTCGTGCAGACATGCCCTCTTCAGAACTCATCTTCAAGAATTTTACTAGCGGGCACAAACATAATATTTTTAAAAAAATGGGAATCAAAATTAAGTAATCATATAAAAATCATGTTCATATTTTAAAATATAATTTAGTATATTGCATATCTTAATTATCGGTTTATAATTTTAATTTTAAAATTAGAGTTTATATTTAAGGCAAAGAATAGTTTTTTTTTTTTTTGGTCTCAGAGCAAAGAACAGTTCGCTCTGACTCAGGAAAAATAGAATTTTTTATATCTTGTTAAATGTTACTTCCCGGAGAAGCCCGCGGAATCGTGCAAAGCTTTGTGCTGGCAACGACGTCGTTTACAAGGAGGCTCCCAGCTTCATAAATCTCGTTCCCTCCTCCAAGGACTCTCGGGTTTCTGAAGTGTGCTCAGCACGCGATGGCCACTAAAATGAAGATCGAAGAGTTGCGGACGGAGCTCGCTCAACGTGGGCTCAGCACCGCCGGAATCAAGCCTACTCTGGTATTAAATAATTGTTTTTTCTTTTCTGCTCTGTCTGTTTTGATTGGGTAGTCCTTTATCACCTCTTGTTTGTGGGTTACTTCCTACAGGTCCGTAGGCTTGAAGCTGCTCTTCGGGAAGAAAGTGGACAGTCAGCGGACGATGGTCGCACTTCATCTCGTCAGAAGAGAGACCGTGAACCAGAAAATGAGGTTTTGGACAACTCTGATAAACTTGCGGCAATCGAGAAGTTCCGTGCAATGGGCGTTCAGCAACTGCGCGAAGAAGCTTCCCGGCGTGGAATTCTCTTGGTTGGGTCGAAGAAGCAGCTTCTGGATAGACTCTGTCAAGAATTAAGTAAGGGCTTGGACAATGCTAATGAAGGTATGTGCTTCTTCTCTCTTGCCTTTCGTGACCCCGAACTGAAGGAAGCTCTTGAGACTATTACGGATGCACATAATTATTCTCTAAAGTTTCCTAGTAGAACCAGGGCATATACATAGAGAACTTTATTCTCACATATAATGTGGCTACTGCGGTTGCAGATGGAGCTGCAAATTGTGTAGAGAAGGAAAAGATGGTTACAGCAACCAAAAAAGGTGCGGCTGTTCTGGATCAATGGCTTCCAGATTACGTGAAGGCTCAGTACCATGTTCTGCAAATGGCAAGTGTAATAGAATAATTATTTTGCCAAGTAATTGCATGTGTTTTCAATGAGATGCTATTTTGAGGCTAAAAGCTTTTGTTCGGTTTGTTTTTAGACTGACGTGAATATATAATGTAGGCTGGTGAAATCTACGATGCCACGTTGAATCAGACAAATGTTGGAGACAACAATAACAAATTCTATGTGATTCAAGTTCTTGGTTGACTCTCAATCCCAGCTACAAGTTGATAATACTATAATATCAATTTATGAGATTAATTAGTCGTGGGAACATTTTCGTGATAGCCATAATTTTTCACAAGATTAGGCCTCTGCTATTTTTTATTGTTGTCAAATGCAAGCTCCGAGATGCAAAGAAGATCGTTTGTTTTTTCTTTATCAAAAACAAGGTCTGGTTTTATCAATAAAAATTTTTCTTTTCTGCTGTATTGGCTCACGGTCCCCCCCCCCCTCTCTGTTTTTTTTTTTTGGGCAGAATCGGATGATGGTGGAAAATTCCTTGTTTACAACAGATGGGGAAGGGTAGGTGTAAAGGGCCAAGACAAGATACACGGCCCTTACGCTTCTCGTGAAAGTGCCATCCAGGAGTTTGAAAGCAAGTTTTTGCCAAGACCAAAAACCATTGGTCTGACAGGAAGAGTTTTGTTTGCTACCCAAAGAGTTATGCTTGGTTGGAAATGGACTACGGTGGAAATGATAAAGAATCTACTGTGAGTTATTGCCGCTATTCTTTTCTTCACATGACTTGATGGGTACTAAAGAATCCTCCGTGCCTATTTGTTATTTTTTACCCTTGCTCCCTCAAGGATCAAATAGTTGACTGTCAAGAAGAAACCTTTTTTTTTTTTTCTTTTTCATTCTGAGCGACGTGCTATTGCTTTCAGGCCACAGAAAAACATGCTTATGCGTTAGAAATGAAACCTCAGGAATCAAAACTTGAGTCACGTGTTGCAAAATTTATATCTCTCATTTGTAATGTGAGCATGATGAATCAGCAAATGATGGAAATAGGTTAGTTTTTCCTTCCCAAATTTCCCTGTAAGCAATGACCCGATTCATATGATCATAAAAACATGCCAAATATTTAATTGAATTCACTTTGGGTGATCATAACACTGATAGCAAAATCATAATCAATACTTTTGGACGTGCATTAAAACTCTTTATGATGTACCTTTAACATCCGCTACATTGTAACCTTGGAATGCTTCTTTTAGGATACAATGCTAATAAGTTGCCTCTTGGAAAACTGAGCAAATCAACAATTTTGAAGGTTAGTCTTTCTCATGCATGTCATATTTTCTCCTTTGTGCATGTTTGGTATGATTTTTCTTTAAATTGCTTATAGCATTAGACTCCCTCCTGTAACTTATCATGCTATTGATGTAATATCAAGAATCTACAGTATCGTGGCATTTCACTTATCAATCAGTCTCATGTTACTTCTTCCCCCGGGGTTGGGGTGGGGCTGATTCAAGAACGCATCCTTGTATGTAGTTTGTCTGCCAAAATAAGAAAAATAAAACCTCTTTGATATATCATGATTCTAACACTTTTTTTATTTGCTTCATTCTTCTTACGAAGATGTTTGAGGTCATTACATCCTGATGATGGTGCCCAGATAGATTCTCTGGTGTAATCACATGTCCTGTTTTTGTCTTGCTGGGCCCAACAGTTTTAAGTTACGAATTGCTTGCTATGCATATCCTCTCTAAACTCATGGAAGAATTGACTAATTATATTTCTATTTTCCAAACATATATAGGGGTATGATGTTCTCAAAAGAATTGCTGATGTGATTAATATTTCTGATCGGAAAACTCTGGAGCAGCTAAGTGGGTAAGATATTGCTTTTAAGGTAAAAAGATTATGGGGCGAAAATTTATAATTTTGAAGTACATTATCTATTTACTTCTTATAACTGATTGCAGGGAATTCTACACTGTTATTCCTCATGACTTTGGATTTAAAAAAATGCGTACGTTCTCTTGTTCTCATTTTTAAACTTCCAAACCATGAAATTTTCATGATATTGCTTGAGTGCATTATAGCCATGGGATGCTAGCGGATTAATATGGAACTATAAATAATTGCAGGTGAGTTTGTGATTGACACACCCCAGAAGTTAAAACGCAAGTTGGAAATGGTACTTCTATTTCCCAGTTATACATCTGGTTATTCTAGTTGCTCTTCACTTCATATTTTCCTTTTCTTTTCTTTTGGGTGGTGGATACCTTTCTATGGGCACATCTTTTTCCCCCCGTCTTTTTTCTGTTCCAGCAGCTTCATCTTGATGAATTGCAATGCACGCTCTTATTCTCCATGACTCAACTTCCTCCACTTCTGCAATTTTTTTTCGACAAAGAAAAATATGTTTACCTGATGTTATTTAATGGTGACATTATTTGATTCTTTCAAAAAATTAAATGAAGGTTGAAGCTCTTGGTCAAATCGAGGTTGCAACAAAACTATTGAACATTGACGCTGGAATGCAGGTACTCTTTTTGTTTTCCTTTGTCATAGGTGATGGATAATATATGTGGACAACTTCTTTATGTCATCTTGTTTACAATTAAAAGTATCGCCATGGTACTCTCATGGTTGCCTAAGGTTAATGATGTAAATTCTAATTAGTTAACATCAAACACAACCTCAGGTTACTTAGGGATTTGTTGATTCATCCCTGGAATCCCTCTTTTTGAATGCGTAAGCTTTGTTTTTGATTCATCATCATTATTGTTATTCTTTTTGACATGAATGGACCAGGTAAAAGTTAGGTCGTATGTTAGACATTCCAATTTGTTTTTTTTTTTTTTCTCCTTGTAAAGAAATTATTTGTTCCTTTTAGTGTAAGCATTGTAAGGGTGCAGTGTTATATTTTATACTTAATTCTGTACACAAGTTGTGTTGTTTTGGTGTAGATTTTTTCCTGTCAATGAAGGTGCATTTCATTGTTGTTTGTTTTGTTTATGGCTTCCGCTTGGTTTCCAGACTAACATTTAATTTAAATAATTTGTTTTCTAGGATGTTAAATGAGACGCATCAATGGGACACTTTTTTTTTTATATAATAATTTTTGTTACCATATTGTTCTAAAATATGTTACTTCTACTTCTGGTCAGGCTTCATGTTCAATTTATCATTTTGGAATCCCTGTAGGGTGACCCCCTGTATGCTCATTACGAACGCCTTCATTGTGAACTGCTGCCTGTCGAAGTGGATTCTGAGGAGTTCTCCATGGTATGAAATTGTGTTGATTATGGCATCTCTCAGGTCTGATTATGCATCTTGAAATTAAATATAGAATAGAGAAATAGAATTGGAGCATTAGGACCCGCTACTAGAGCTTTAATTCTGATTCTGAGTCCTTTTCTGTCATCACTTGTTGATGTCACGAGATTGCAAAGTATATGCGGAACACTCATGCTGAAACGCATTCAAACTATACTGTGGACATAGTTCAAATATTCAGGGTATCAAGAGAAGAGGAGGCTGAACGCTTTAGAAAGGTGAGTCGTGCATTAGAATTCAAGTTTCTTGGTCTGTAAATTTATCTGAGTTTTGTTATGGAATGTCTTTATCTGTAAATACTTACTCCATTGCTTTGCACTTCAAGAAACAGTTCTCTTGCATGAAAAATAGGGTGCTTTTATGGCACGGTTCAAGGCTCACAAACTGGACTGGAATTTTATCTCAAGGTCATTCTTTCTCTCATTTGTTGAGCTGCTTCTTTGTGTGTATAATGCTTAGATTTATCTTGGCTGATGCAATAGTAACCGAGATAACTGCATCATCAGGTCTGCGCATAGCTCCTCCTGAGGCACCGGTAACTGGCTACATGTTTGGCAAAGGAGTATACTTTGCTGACATGTTCTCCAAAAGTGCAAATTATTGCTATGCTTCTCGCACAGCTAAGGATGGAGTGCTTCTTTTATGTGAGGTTGTTTTTTGGTTTCATGGTGGACGGTATTGTAATACAAAAGCTTAATCATTAATTTCACCCCTGGGCATTGCTCGTCAATCAGAATTTGATAACCAAAATCGCACAAGTTGGCAGTTATTTTGCATCCAGCATCGCATTATTTTACCAAGTCTGAAGATATTTTATCAATATCTCCTTTCCAAAGGATCCATTTAGAAGAATGGATTGCTTTGCATTTGTCATTGATCCTCATTTTCGGGAAATACATGATTCATATTAAGTTATATATAGGTTGCATTGGGTGAGATGGTTGAGCTTCTAACTGCGAAGTATGATGCTGATGACCTGCCTGAAGGAAAGCTGAGGTTTGATTGTTTTGTCCAATGTAATTTGTTGTTGTCTTGCTTGTATTTACGCAATGCATTGACTAATATTTGTTAAGCTGTGTGAGCGTGCCTTGGTTACTCTTCCTCAAAAAGTTTTTTTATATATTCAATAGGAAAAATCACAAAAAAAGACCTTGGAAATAGAAAAATTGCAAATAGGGACCTATTGCAATATTAGTATGGGTTTTGACAACAATTTTTATGAACGGGTCCCTATATGCAATTTTTTAATTTTCAATGTCTTTTTTTTGTGATTTTCCCATTCTTTTTCCTGCTAAGGTGTGTTCTATACTGCAGCACAAAAGGAGTAGGAGAAACTGCACCAGATATGTCAGAGGCTCAGGCACTTGAGGACGGACTCATTGTTCCCCTTGGGAAGCCCAAAAAGCGTGCGGGCATGAAGGTATGCACAAGAAGTATGACTTTCATCAGCTTGGAAGTATGTTCGTCATGTTATGAATACTTGACTTTACTCGGGGTGCCATCACTTTGTTTTGCAGGGTGATTTATTGTACAATGAATACATTGTCTATAATGTGGAGCAGATTAGGATGCGCTATGTCATCATGTAAATTTCAATTTTAATCGAAGAACTTAGTAGCTAGATGTAATCGATAATGTATTCTAGTCATTCTCTAGTCACAACGGATTATAACCGTTGGCTTTCTTGTAGTTCAGAAAATTCTAGTTAAAAGGTTTCAGCAGCCTTTTCCTGTGTTATGAGTGTGTGTGTATGCACAAGGAAAGGGGAAAGGGGGACGGGGGTTTGCAAGCTCATGCGTTTTGTGATAATCTTTAGAAGTGGATTTTCGTCTTTTGTCGGTTTTTAGAGGATGTTAAGTCTACAAACTGAGAAACTATTACTCTGCGTCTTCAGCATCTCCCAATTTTTTCGCTCCCAGAATTTTTGTTCGGTGATAATTTACGCCTTCCTGTTCGCTGGGGGAAATAATGTCAAGTTGGTTATGTAGACATACGAGGTGGTGATATTGACCGCAGTTAGGATTGGGCGGCATGATTATTCTGGTTAAATATAGGCTTAGCTGTCCTCTGCATAAGTATTTGTTTACCTTGATTTCACGTTAAAATATGATATCTTCGAAATAAGGCAGTATCTTGTTCTTGTGACAACGGATGATCAATGTGTATGAAGAAAAATTTGTAGGCGTGCGTTATGTCGTTGCGGAGTTTAGCCTTATGTTCACCGACTGACCTATGCGACAATATTGGAACATCTTCTGATCCAAAGTCAACATTTGTTTTTAAAATTGGCTAATTTTGCGTACAATTTTTGGGCGTTGAAAAGACTGTTTGTGGCAAGATACTTGTGTGAGTGAGAGATTAGAGTGTCTCCATTCTCTCGTCCTTTCGTTTCTATCTTAATCAGTTTCAGTGAGAGTACTTATCATTTTGGCATCAGAGCCATGCTTGAGACGAGATCTTCTCGAACCCAGCCAGAAGAAAATCCCTTCACTGCAGAACCTCGCTGCCATAGTTTCCAACTCAACCTTGGATGTTATTAACCTAAGCCTTGGAACACATTTAAGAGGCAAAAAAAAAAAAAAAAGAATAATCAGATACTATTTTCCTTTTATAATTCAAGAAAGAAATAAAGATGAATTTGGACCCTCCAATTATTATTCCATCGCAATTTACAACGCATGGACTTGTCTTCCCTCGAAATAATTTTCATTGTATTTATGCTGTGTGTTACCTCTGCTTCACCTCTAAGAATACTTTAATTAGCGACTAACTTAATCCAAATAATATCATAGCAAGCCTTTGAGCATATAATTATGTGAAATATACACCACCTTGCCGCTACCAGGTTATTAGCGAAGAAAGTCTGTGCAGATTTAGCAAAGGCCGCCATTTCACTTGCCTTTAGAGCTGGTTTATGATCTGATTGGTATGAAATGAAGAACAGAAAAAAC
>NW_021634475.1:0-122889 GCF_004799145.2 Neltuma alba | reverse complement strand
AATGATCGAGTACTTTATCGATAAATGAATGAAGGAAGACTTGATTGATAAAAGAGATTTAACAAAGAGTTTTTGAAAGGGCACAAAACAAATGATGATTGATTAAATGATCGATTAATGTTTGATCGAGTAAGTGATCGATAAAATATAACAGAGACACTTAGTTCTGAAATGCCAGGGAAATGTTTGATCGATCACGTTATGTGAAAACAAGACGTTCAAATATATGGGTGTTAAAAAGTAGAGCAAGATAGTGATGATCGATCATTTGATTGATAAATCACTTATTGATCAAGTGATCGATAAATCAACCAGATAACAACCTTGAATGAAGACATATCGAGTGGATTATTAAGTAATGTTTGATCATGCTATGGAAACATCTCTTATTGATAAAGTGATCGATAAATGATCACAGAAACAGAATATAACCAAGGTGAAAGAGCTTTACCATTTATCTATCTTCTTATCGATGACCTATTTATCCATCAAAGTGATCGATAAATACTTACCAAAATTGTGTCCCATTATTTGATAGATGTTCGATCATTAGATTATTAATGAATTGATCAATAATTTTATGCAAACTTCTATACAAAACAGTGTTAACAATGATCGATCAATTGATCGATCAACACATATAAACTGATTTATCTATCAAATTATGGATTAATATTTCTGCTAAGTTACGTGTTTACACAGTGAATTTATCTGACAAGTGATTGATAAACCCTTGATCGATCAAGTGATCGATCAACTTATCAAAACACAGATTACCCAATTTGTTATCATCAAAACCTTAAATCTAACACTATCAACTTGCATCTTAAATCAAATTTACCAACATAATTATCAAACACTTAAATTGATAAACGTGCTTCAAATACATCGACTAGGAACCTCCCTATTGAGCAATTCTCTCCACTTCCCTCCATTCCACTAATCGGCATCTTCTATCCCCCCCAACACTTAACGTAGCAACCAGGTTTTATGGGGTTCTAATTTTATCTAAAATAAAGGCAAACAAAAAAAAACAATCAAACATTCAAAAAAAAAGAAGAGATTTTATCAACTAAGTTGGCTTCTCATTGCAGTGATGCCATTTTCTCCATTACCCAAAACAAGCTTCCTACATTACCAAAAACATAGTCTTGGGGCTATTTGATTCAAATACAAAAACAAAAAACAAAAAACAACCATATTCCTCTACCGAACAATACATAGAAGCAATACTGGAGCAAAAATAATGGATTGGAGTCTAATCATTCTATCATTTAGCCTGTCATTCACATTCAACTAAAACTATTTGGGAGGAACAACAACAACAGATTAGCGATTTAATGGAAGAGGCCAATATGAGGTTATAAACTCTGGAGAACAAGCTTAGGCGATGACGATGGTGGAGGACGACCACACCGTGTGATGATGATGCTGTAAGAACCACAAAAGCAAAAGGGAAAGACCGAAAATGAGGTGGAGATTGTGGATTATAGGTCTGCGAGGTCTGGGTAGAGCTTGGGAAGAAGAAGGGCACTTGATATTTCAAAATGAGGTTAAGCGAAATAAACAAATGTGGGGTTTTGAAATCAAATACTTGATAGTTTTTCAGTATAACTGACAAATATTCTTCCCAAATATTTGACGGTTTCACTAAAAAATTGTCAAGTATTATTAAACTTGACGGTTCTCTCAGAAACTGTCAAATATTGTTGAGAATAGTTGACGGTTCTAAAAGGAACCCTCAAGTATTCTTAAAAAAATATTTGACGGTTCCTTTTAAAATTGTCAAGTTTTCCTCTAGCAAATTCTGGCTCATCTTATTTGATGGTTTTTGTTATAACCATCAAGTATGATGCGTCAAATATTTGTAATTCTGTAGCAGTGTCTGTTATTATTAAAACACTGAACATGTGAGATTGAAATTTGTTTAGCTGTTAATTAGCATGAAAAACTTACTTATTTGTTACGGACATCATTGAAATAGTTGTTAGAGCTGTAGTATATGATTATTTTCATGTTATATTAATTTTTTTATGTTTGAGATTTAAATTTTGAACTTTTGGATATTTTTTGGTTTGAGCAAAGGAAAAATTATTTGGGTAAGTTATTAACTTTAAGGAAACTTGCATGTGAAGATTTATGGTTAACCGACCTTATTTAAGTTGCCGTTTTGAACTTGAAACTTTTACAATAAAAAGGCTTTATTTAAAGGGGTAGAATACTGACCTTTATTCAAAGTGATACACAATTTGATTTTTCCTGAATAATAAAAGAGGAAGCCACTTGACTACATTTAGGAATGCATATGGATTTTTTGTAAACCCCACACAAAATGGGTCATTGTTTGGATCTGTTTATTTAGGTTTTACGTAAGCCAAAAAAAAAATTCTCTCATTTACTTACTTTATATTTTATAAATTACGATTTAAAAGTTACTTATAAGCTATTTTAAACAAGCTCTAAAGTGATAAGGATTTTAGCAAAGGATTGGCTTTTGGGTGAAAGAGTGGCCATCACTTCCCCTGCTATAGCCTAGCCGTTGTAGAATATTTGACTCCAGGACAGTGAGAAGTACAGTTGCAATGTGACACTATCCTCATCTCTCTGAATGGTGTGAAATGTTTATCTTATCTTTAATGAAAGTGACATATATAAAAATTTGAAATTTCTTTTATCAATATTAAATGAGCATGTTAAACTTTCTAACTTGTATATATGTAGATATATGTAATCATTATATTGAAAACCAGATCAAACTAGTCAGGTTAGATAGGAAATTGATAAACCAGTCACTTGGCTTGTTTAGTCAACCCCATGAACCGGGGGAAGCTTGACCCAGGGTGAATTGAACTAACCCGGGAGCAAACCAGTTAACCGACCAGTTTGGTCAGTTAACCTAGTTGCTTTTGTTTTTTCAAGGTACTGATAATTATGAATTTAGTGATTAAAGAATTGTAGGTGAAAATATTTTTTTATTATATATTTATTTTGATATTTTGTTAGGATGAATATTTGGTTATTCTAGTAATATGAGACTATGATGTTATGAAAAATATTAAAAGTATATGATTATTTTGTTATTGATTCATGGTATTGAATTGATGTGATGAGAATTTAAATTATTTTTAACCTTTTATTTCTCATCGATTTGACTTCCGGATTGACTCTAGTCTAACCCATTAACCCTTAACTCATTGTCTTGATCAGTTCAATGACTAGTTCGATTTTTAATATCTTGTATGTAACATCTTATTTTTCAAAACTTGCATACTTCTACAATTTTCAATGTGAACTAGTAGAAAAATTTTGGAATCCCACCAACTTAGAAGTTTCCATACAAGTAGTGGGCTTAGAGCACTCTAAAGCCCAAATTATGCACACAATTAATCTCAAGCTCACAGTAACAGTTCATGATCCAAATCTATTGACCAAAGTATTCTGAAATGTGTAAAGGCATCCAAAGAGGCAAGATGGACGGTGACGAGAACATCTATCATAGAACACCTTAAGGCTCACTCCTCATGTTTCTTTTCCTGTATCTTACTAGATCCATCATTTGAAAATACTAAAATAACATGGGTACGATCTAATATTTCAATAACAATTGGCCATTCTAATATAGACAAACAAACCCTTTCAAAAACCATCATTGTAGCAAAAATGAAAATTCATATTTGATAACTTAAATCATTTCACAAACTAATTCTCACTACATTTCAAAATTCCAAATCACAGAACATAATTAACATGCTAAAAAACATGTGATGCACAATCTCTCTTATATCACCCTCAATCCTGATCATCCTGTTTATTGGAGTTATAAGCTAACAGTCTAACACACATGATCTAATAGGATTCATCCACATGAGTGAATTTATTCAATTTCACCAATACATACATGAGATACACTGAGCCAAAGTTATATAATTCAAGGCTGGACAATGGCTCTCATCTATTAAAAAAAAAAAGACAAACGCATGACGCATGTCGCATGTCACACCCCAAAGCAATCCTAATGAAAGGAAAGCATGGAAGATGGGGCGTTGACAATGTCATCCATTATGCACCATGTGATGACGTACGATGTAGTAAAAAAAATTCACCATACATATTGCAGCATCAACATCTGCAGCCCAACACAATGCGTCAATAACACGTGTAATCAACGGTGCCTGAAAGTTTCAAACCACAATATAGTTGATTCCAACACACTGTTCCAGATAAGCATGACATCAAGTCCAGTATATTCATTTGAAGTCATCGTTAGGAGCCAAATTGGAAGATTGGAAAATGGGCAATCTTGGAAAAAAAAAAGTTAAATATTAATGCTTCACTTAACGACTAATATATAAGAAAAACTCATTTCTCATAGAAGGTGCTTCATATAAAGCACTGGAGGGATTAATACATAAAATTCCCGTCACTATTTTTTTTTTTTTTCCCCAGCGCCTAACCAAACCATAACACATAGTCTCATCATTTGGTGGTTAGGCTATCGTGCATGCACATGAGCCACAAAAAGAAGGGGAAGTGGGGCCAAACATCCTCTTATTTAACGCTTCTGCCACAAGCCAACCCATGCGTGGCAGGACGTAGCAAGAGTCCCTTTCCTCATCATTATTAATCACTATTCTCCTATCTCTCTATCCCTTAACTTTTCTAGCAGCTATACAGAGAATTTGATTTAAGATCGAGAGAGCCAGGAACAAAGTTCTAAAAGGCATAAATCCCGGAATGGACATGGCTCGAGTGTTTCACATGAACGCAGCACTGGAGGAAAATCAGATGTTTTCATTCGATTTTCCTTTCTATACTCCGTCCCCATCTGAATTGAAGTTAGAAATTGGAAAAGAAGGCTCATTCACTTTGAATCGCTTGGAGGTCTTTGAATTAAGTTGGACGGCAGCTTGTGGTGACGAACTCAATGATGATAATAGTGGATACAAAGTTGCAAAATTACCGAGAGCTGGAAGTGAATCTTTGCTTGTGAACTACTATAAAGAAGCCATTATCGACAACTTTTTTCATCGTTACCAACATATATTAACCGATTGTATGGCTAAGGAAAAAACCGCGTTTGTCTTTCTCACCATATCTTTGACCAGAACACAGCATATACGTTTCCATAATACTCTGGCAATGTGTATCCAATAAATTATCGATCGATCGGTCTTCATTTTTCATTCTCAGATTGTGTATGTTTGATTTTAATTGACCAAAAATGTGTGAGATAGAGTTATTGCCACTTTGCCAGATCCAAATCATGAGGAGAAAAAATTGTCTTATGAACTGTCCCATACTTTCCAAAAGATATAAAGTTAACATATCCCTATATATATATATATATATATGCAACAATTAACCAAATCATGTAAATCAAAATATTGGTTAAAATTAGTTAAAAGTAAAAAATATGCCAAAAATATACATAATTTATTTTTGGTTAAAGTATATGTTTGATTCCTTAACTTTACATCAAGTTTCGGTATAATTTCTTAAGTTCCTTAAACTAAATACCATTAACGTCACCGTTGATGAGGTTAACAGCATGAAGTTTAACTCACTATAAATTTATAGAGAATAGTTTAAATTTTCAAACAAAATATTGTTTATATTTAGGACTAACCCTATGTAAAAGGATATAATGTTTATAAGACTAGAGGTAGTACATACGTTAGGCTTACCTATAGGTAGGAAATGGAAAAAAATATTAGGTAGGTCTACCTCACATTGAAATTGTAGGCTCTTTGTCCACAAGGTTTTATTTGGCAAAGGGAAATCATGATTTGAATAATAGAATATTGGGTAAAAGTATATTCAATACTCTAATCTTATTTTCAAAGTGCATCCAGCACTCTGGTCTTATTTATGGTGGATTTAGCAATCTTATTTTTTGTGCATATAGCATCTCAATGTTATTTTTGCAGTTAGATCCAGTATTCTAATCTTGAAAGTGCCAAATACACTAGAAATAAGATTAAAGTGTTGTACACAACGAAATAAAATAAAATTAGGATGCTACATTCACCTCAGAAATAAGATCAAAGCATTGGATATATCTTTAGTCTAAAATGTTTTATAAAGCACTGCCTCACATTTAATATAATTGGTTGTCATGTCTATAATATGTGATATGCAATGCCATTGAATCAAAATAAAGTATTGTCGGCATCAAAAAGAAGTAAGATTACAAGGTAGCTCTCTCGTGAAGACGTTTTTTTTTTAAAAAAAAAAAAACTTTCTTGCTTAGATATATTTAATTTGAATATAAGACTTCGTACTTAAAAGTACACCCCATTTCAAACTTATGCTCTCAAGGTTTTTTTTAAAAAGAAAAAATGCATTATAAATTATAAATAAAAATAAAGTACACAAAAAGGTTAAAAAAAACCAAAAGATAAAAATTCTAAATCTAAAGTGGCAAAGCGTATAATTTTATCCTTGAGCAAAGAGTGAATATCTTGGAAAATCACATCATATTTTTCCACTTACTGAGAAGCTATATTAATAGGAGCTTTGTCAATACACCATAAGTGGAGATTTTCTTTGTTAATGCAATTGTGTGATGTATAACTATTTATCTAAAGAAGAGCTGCTCTCAAACAATGGCCGTAGAATATAAATCCTGCTGAATGTCTCCTTTTTCAGAGGAATTGGTGCAATATCCCTCTATATAAGTAGATTGTAATATTGCAATGCAAGTCCCTATTCGTACCTTTAATTTCTGGAGAATGATTGTCCGCCCTTCTAACTCAAGACTATTGCTTTCAATAATACTATCTCTGATCCTTAATATAAGAGCTAGTTTGATATTTAATTTGGTCCTAATTATATAAGATCTCAATTTACTTTGTTCTCATATTTATTTTTTTCTAAGGTAGTCCTTGTAGTAATTGTACATGTTAAATGTTTCATGAAACGGTATTTCTAACTAATACAAATGATTAGTAAGGATATTAGAGGGAGGACAACACATGCTTATTATAAATAACTAACTTAATTAATTTTTTTAATTTATTCAAATTAGTCAAACTAGCTTTTGTATTAAGGATTAGAAATAGTACTTTGATTATGGATGTCAATATCCCTGCGGAAGCATTCCGTGAGCAAGCAATGTCCCAAAAAGCTATGGAGCCGTTTATTTTTTGAATGATTAAATCTATCCTCAAGGATAAATATAGTTTTTTTTTAATTAACATTATGGTTAAAAATGATTATTATGTCTTTAACATTAAACAATACTATATTTTTAAAAAAAAGTGTACTTCATGAATATTAAAAAGTTAACAAGCAATCTTTTTGCGATGTTCAATTCCGAAAACAAAAAAAAAAAACTTTCTAAGAAATTAACTTATCAACAAATTTGGTAAATTGCGATAAAGTCTGTTGTCTGCTTTCTCTAACGTGGTTGGTAACTGATTTTATTGGTTTTTGAGGTTCAAACTAGTTCGGTTTTGACTCGGGTTTGGACTAATTTAAGTTATCGGTTTGTAGGGAAAAAATTAAAAACAGAGCAAGCTATGTATTGATGATGATGATGATGATGATATAGATATTAATGTTTGCAACTTTTAAATTGACGAAATTTTTATTAAATCGAAATGAAAATTGTGAAAGGAAACTATCATTAGATATTGTAAAATTTAGAAAAATTAATTTGTTGTTCCTGTAATTTACATCAAATTTTAAGAAAGTTCCTACAGTTTAAAATTTTTTAAACATATCCATATGGTTATGTTTGGTATGAAATATTGAAAATAAGGGATAAGGATTAGAATTGGGGTTGAAAATATATGTTAAAAGGATACTTAGCATGAGTGATTTCTTATCACATGGGATTAGGCAATCCTATATAGATAGGATTGGAAATAAGGGATAAGGATTGACATTGAACATGCTCACAAACATTAAAAGTGCCTGTATTTTCAATTGATATTATAAATATGCATTGACTATATGTAAGGTCTTGAATCATTTTTAGATTTTGCTTTTACGTACTGATCCACTGAAAATTTTGAAGTATTAGGGATAAAATTATATATCTATCTGTATCAATGATGAGCTTTGTCTTTAGGCTACCAAATAATTAAGTCTGTAAAGGTAGAATAGAGGGCAATTCAGATTATTTTCCCTTTGGTGAGTTCTAATTAGCTCGAAACTAATTAAATTAAGTGACACAAAAATTAAGTTCTCAAATGAGCATGTTCAATTATTTATCTTAAAAAATCTAAAACCTAAGCTAATATTTATATTACGTGTTCAAATGGAAGAGTATAATAGAGTGTAATAGGGAATAATAATGATGAACAACCCCCCAAAAGATAGCGTTTAGTGCTTTCCTTCCTTAGATCATGGAGTTCATTAGCCAAGTCAAATTATAAACTCCTAATAATTAAAGATACCAACTTAGAATCAAGTGGTATCTTAATTCTAGCCACCAAAACACTATTAAATGTCACCTGGTTTTCAATTAAGAATTGAACACTAACAATATAGTTGAAGAACGCGAGTTGATAGAATATGGCCAGCTTCTCCATTGTTGCATGCATCTTCAAGCTTTTCTTCAGAGCCAAGAAATGACAAGGCTAGTTCATCAGCAGAAGCTTCTAGTTTTGATAATGCTCATATTTCAAGTGGTCATGTTACAGGGGAAAAAAAAGGACATTACTAACAAAATTTGGTGTGGATGCTAAATTCTGTTACTAAAGTTAGCGATGGCATTTAGTGATAGAAAATTTTTATTGATAAATTAGTAACGAATTAGTGACAAAACTTTATGGATGGAATTTTACTCGTCACTAAATTCCACCACTAATTTGTCGCTGATTTTGCTGTAAAAGCATTAGTAACTGAATTTTTTTTCACTAATTTCCATTATTAATTCCATCTCTAATTTCAGTGACTAATCCATCATAAAAAATTACAATATAAATATATAACAATTATTTTTAATAATTATCATTAAAATTAAAATATAATATATAATAATTTTTCAATAATATATTATATAAATAAAAATAATAAAAATAATATACTTAATATTTTATTCAATATTTGAATAAAAATATTAATGGTTGGTTATTTTTTATTAAAATACAAAAATTAAATTGAAATAAATAATAATATATTAAATTATATATCATATTTATTACTCCTCCGATTCTTAATATAAGATCCATTTAACTAATTTGATTAAATTAAAGAAGTTAGGTAAGTTAGTTAATTATAAGAAATGTGACACGTTTTTTCTAAAATACCATAATCATCTTTCTTAATACCCCATCTTCCTCTTCTATTTGATTATAGTTGAGGGAGTATCCATAGGGGTAATTTAGAGAAAACTAATAAATATGAGAAATATGTCTTATATTTAAGACCAAAATCAACTCAACAATTAGGTCTTATATTAAGAACCGGAGGAGTATATATATTTGTATTTGTAATTAGTTAGAAATATCATATATCTTTATTTTTGCAAGTGCGTCTCAGCTTAATTGGCAAAAGTTTTACCATACACGTAGGACTTCTTGAGTTCAAACCACCACTCATTCACAAATTGAGCATACTTGTGATGTGGCGAATGACATGGACAAGGTGATCACATGGAAGCTTATAACGATGGACACGTGGTGAAGATGTGGACGAGAGAATGACATAGTGATATTGGGGGGGGGGGACGGGTAATGAGGTGGAGGCTAGTGATGACATAGTGGTTGGAATGTGGATAAAAATTAGTGATGGAAAATTTCTATCACTAATTTGTGACGGAATTTCCATTACAAATCTGTCACAATTTTGTGACAGAATTTTTGTCAGATATCCTTCTCTCATTAGTAATAGATTAGTGAGAAAAATTTTTCGTCACTAATCCATCTGTCACTAATCCATTAGTAATCCGTTACTAATGAGCGACATAGTTTTGAATCCCGTCAGTAAATAATTAGTCACGATGGAATTATCGATGAAAAAATTTCTTCGCTAATTTTGTCGCTAACTAAATTTCCTGATCTGATAATAAATTAAATTCTGATTTCATTTATATATAATTAGGTAGAAAATCCTAACGAAATAGCCTGGGTTAAGAGTGAATTGAAGTCCAACCCAAGCAATAACACTGGTTCCGCTCAAAACTAAGGCTGTTTAGGCCTCCAAGGAATGTTGAAACTATGCAACTACCACACTCTCAGCCCAAACCATTAATATCCAACCAAGCTTTGGTACCTAATAAACTCATTTATTTTTATATATTTTGATATCTTTTTTATGGGTTTTTGTCAACTTAATTGGTCTGTTTTGCATTATTTGATTATTAATTGATTTAGTATGTTTTGTTTTGAATTATTATTTTATAGGGGCAAAATTATCATATTTTAGATCAATTGTGATTAATAATTTTTAAAACAATTTATGCTACATTAATTTTGATTTTCTTTTCATTGCAGGTTTTTGGGAGAATTAAAAAAATAATAAAGAAAAGGAAAGGAAAAAATAAAAAATAAAAAAAAGACCAGAGGTAGTAAAATGGTGCATTTTACTACATGCCCTAACCACACGTTCATAATCATCATCATCTTCTTCTGGATAGAACCAGAGGGGAGACAAGGGAGGCGATGGCGTGGGAACGAAGGAGAAGAGGATTGCGACAAAGGCAAACCAGAGGAGCTCAATGGCAGAAGCAGAGCCTTGAATGTCACGTCGGGAAGGTTAATTGTTTTGAAAGAGGGGCCATATAAGGCTTTCGGCTCCTCAACTTCAAGAAATAACTTTCGGCCTGCGGTTCTCATTGACACTGATGCCCATTACAATCTCTTTCACCTCATATCTCATCCACTCATTTCTCTCATCCCTTTTCCCCGTCATTTGTTTATCAAACTTTTTCCGCTAGCCAGGCAAATATCTTATATAAATTTCTTTTCCTAATTGTTTTTGCCCAGAAATAAAAAGTAACCGCTTTTTAATCCTTCTTTGAGTTAAACAAATGGTGGTTGTGTTTATTGGGCAGATATTTGTTTCATTTTTTTGGTGACAAGATTTGTTTCATTTTATTTTAATGAAATTGATTACACCCTACCAACAAATTATAGTTGCTGCCAAAACCTATCCAAAACAATTAATGACAGATATCTATCAAACCAACGTAGGTGTCCACTGATTCATTGTCCGCAACACCACTTGCTACCTAAAGGGCCTAAGTTATCAATTACCCATATCAACTACTACTCTCTTCCTATTTATTTAAAAGGCACAGAAAGAAGATTTTTCTTGATTCTAGTTTATAAATCACATTATTAAATTTTTCGTATGAATATATTATGTTGTTATTAATTTATTATAATATAGATTGTTATAAAAAATATATATATTAAATAGGAGTAAAATTTAAAAAGTTATTATATTTTAAAGTAAAGTTAATTCAATGTAAAATTTTCTTTAGTTGGTGTGAGATATACTAGAATTGCCAATAGGACCAGAGTAGCATAATATGACTTCACCGCTTACTTTTCTATTACAAGTCACTTTCATCAACTAATTTTCACGAATTGAAAACGTAACAGTTAAATTATTAATATATCATAAATTGATGAAAGTTTTTAAGTTTACTGTTATAAAAGAATGTGTACAGAAAAATATTTTAAACATATTATCTCGCCTTTTTGCTTTCTCTTTATATGCAAATCATTTTCGGTCCTCTCTTCTTCTTCTTTTTTTTTTTACCTCTTTTCAACGTGTCCGACTAAAAGGAAAAAATGCGAAAGGATAACCGTTAATAATAACCTGAATTAAATTATTTTTCAGGAGAAAATGAGAAAAGGTTTTGTATCGAAAATTTTATTAGTAGGAAGGATCTAAATTAAAGTAGTGGCACTCCATATGTACAAAATTTGCAAATCATTTTTACCACGCACTCTCTCTCTCCTCTTCAATTCTCTCTGTACAACCAATACAAGAAAAAACGGTGAAAGGATAACCTTTAATAATAAAATGAATTAAATTATTTTTTAGGGAAAATTGAGAAAAACAACCCCCTCAAAATTTTTTTATTGATAAGACATGCCGAACCAAGTATTGTACGTGTACAAAATTTAGAAAGTACCAGAACTTTCTATGTCTAAAAATTTTTGAAATCCTTCTTACCAATAAAATTTCTAATTGTGAACTTTGTCCCATTTTTTTCCTATCTTTTGATATATTCAACAGGCACCGGAGTGGTGTACTAAAATAAAATAAAAAAGACAGTGGGTTCAATTTTTACTTTTATTAAATATGATTAATTTATTCAATCTATTTTGTAATAAACTACTTAATTCTTTTTATTTTCTAGTTGGTTAATCTTTTATTATTAAGAAAAACGTGCAGCCCATTTTTTCAATTATGTCACAGCTAAGGGTTTATAGCAGGGTGGACTCTTGGGCATAGAAACAAAAGGATGGCGACGGCCAACAACTGTCCAACTGATGTTATGCTCATCCTTATCGCAGAAGAAGAGTTCACAACGGAAAATAACAAGAACCATTCATTTTATGGACTCTCAATCACCACTCCCCCTTATATATATCTCCACATGTTTTGGTGTAGTCACCACAAATAAAATTAAAGATTTGATTCTACGAGTAACATATATACTATAGTTATATATATAGAATCACATAAATCTGAGAAGAATATGGATGTGGCTTCAGTGTTGCGCATGAATGGAGGAACCGGAGATGCAAGTTATGCTAACAATTCCCTGTTACAGGTATGTGTGCGTAAGCTTCCACAAATGTATAAGAAGATTCATCAAATATACTATTCCCTTCTATCTTTAATTCAAGACCTTAATCTTTTTATTTCTCAAATTTGTAATTTTCTTCCTTAAATTATTCCTAGTAATTTTACATATTAAAGATGGGTTCTTAGAGACATTTTTCATTGCAAATAATTAAAATGAAACCAGCACTTTTTTTTTTTACAAATAACTAATCATCTTATTTCTTTAATTTTTGTAAATTAGTTATTTAGCTCTTATATTTAGTACTTGAGAGACTACTACATATGCTACTAGTTATGGTTTTGCTAATTGGTGTGGGGACAGCAAAAGGTGCTCTCCAGAACAAAGCCCATTAGAGATGAAGCTATAAGGAGTTTTTACAAAGAAAAGCTCCCTAAAAGCCTTGCAATTGCAGACTTGGGATGCTCTTCAGGACCAAACACTTTGCTTATGACTTGTGAACTCATCGAAACTGTGGAGATGCTTTGTAGAGAGCTAAGCCATGAATCTCCAGAATACATCATCTTCTTGAATGATCTTCCCCGAAATGACTTCAACAACATTTTCAAGTCTCTTGACTGCTTCAAACAAAAGCTAAGCAGTCGTGTTTTAGGTGGTGGGATTGGTCACTGCTACATCACTGGCCTTCCTGCTTCTTTTTATGGCAGGATTCTTCCTTCTAATTCTCTGCATTTTGTTCATTCCTCCTACGGTCTTCACTGGATTTCTCAAGTATGTATATCAAATCACTCTCTTTTAAATATCGGTTATCAATTTTTATTACTGATTTTTATCATTTCATTCCCATATAGGTTCCCAAAGGTGTAGAAGACAATAAGGGAAATATTTGCATGGGAAGGACAAGCCCTTGTAATGTTCATAAAGCTTACTACAACCAATTTCAAAGAGATTTTTCATTGTTTCCGAAATGTCGTGCTACAGAGCTTGTTGAAGGAGGTCGTATGGTTGTTACACTCCGATCCAAGGAAGAAGAAGCAGTGCTCCATCAAGCAATGAATCTTGCTACATTTGGGAGCTTTTAGCTCAGCCACTCAATGGCATGGTTTTGGAGGTACAGACACGTTTTCTATTTTGACCATATATATTTTGGGGAAATTAATTTCTAAACCCCAATAAGCTCCCCATTGTTTTAAGGTCTTGTTTTTTTCCCCCCCCTTTTCTTTTGATCAAGTCCTTATATTTTCATCTAATTTTTCAATCAGATCCTGTTACTTTTACATGATTGATAAAAATGGAAAAAAAATTACAAATAACTAATTTAAAATTAGGTGAAGCTATGAGGATTTGATAAAAGGAAAATAATTAAAGAGAATTACAAGAAGATCCCAAAGAAAGAAAATAATTACTGGTAAGTCTCAATGACAAGTATCATTTATTATTTTGAAACTTGTGATTGCAGGTTGTTTTGGTGTCATTAAAACTTTTTAGTAATTACATTCCTTACTGGAGACTTCATTCCAATTCTCCCAAAAAATTACAGGGACCTAATTAAAAATAGATTCCACTATAAAGACCTGATAAAAAAAAATAAAAACTACAAAAAATTAATTAAAAATTAGATAAAATCCCCTTGATTAATTTTTCCATATATTTTTAAACATACACTTTTATACATGCAAAAAAAATTCATGATAAAAGAATTTGTTTTGGCGAGTGTTGTAGGGAATCATAAAGGAAGATCAAATTGATTCATTCAACATTCCTATGTACTATCCATCCCCATCTGAATTGGAATTAGAGATTGAAAAAGAAGGGTCCTTCACTTTGAACCACTTGGAGGTATTCGAAGTAAGGTTGAAGGAAGCTTGTGGTGAAGATGAACGCCACATTAATAACAGTGATGGATACAAAGTCGCACAATTTGTGAGAGCTGTGGCTGAACCTCTTCTTGTGAGCCACTTTGGAGAAGCTATCAGTGACGAAGTTTTTCATCGTTACCAACAAATATTAGCTGATCGTATATCCAAGGAAAAACCCATTTTGCTCAATTTAGCAATATCTTTGACCAAAACAACGACTTGAAGCAACCAAGGGATAAATGTTTCCATGATATATTGATGATTGTATCTGTGTGAATAAATTACTTCCTTCGGTTTGTAAGACTCATTTTGTAGTATAATTACACTATAAAATAGGTCTTGTATTTAAGATTGGAGGAATACTATTTGTTAGTCTTCTTGTGTTTTTGTTTTATTAGTAATCTTGAGTACAGCGTCAAGGGATTTTTCAGCGTGGGTCAATTGTAAGATTTTAGATAAAGAAGCATGAAAAGGGCGAATTTCATATGTGGGAGCCCCACTTTTGATATTTATGAGTATTTTGGGTTAATTTTAAATAGGCTCAAAAGAGAGGGTCATTTTCATCCAACTTTTTTACTTTTTTGTCCAAATAAGAACAAAGAGTCGTCTAGCTTTTCATGTTCTTCAAGGGATATATTGTTTCTTCCCTTCTTTTCAGTCCTTCAGTGGCATAAATCTTATATGTTGCCAATATCTAAATTTGGTACTTCTCATCAGTTTACGCTCATAAATTATCCAATTTTTTATTTTTAGCTTTCTAAACTGAAATGATAATTATTTTTAATGACAATAATAATGAAAAAAGTAATTAATCTTGTATTTAAATTATTTTATATAAAATAAGTATTAAAATAAATTTTTATTGGATTAAAAGTACATGTGAAATTTTCGCAATGGTGCAAAAATATCATACTCATTAAGTTAAATCGTTTAACATTTGGCTTTATAGGGGATGGGCCATGAAACCTATCTCTCATAAGGGCAAACACAACTGCAATTTTCAATGCTACGTTCTGGCCCTTCGATAAAACAGACAAAGAAATTTTTAATTTTCTTCTAAATAAAAAAGAGCAAGCCACGCTACCAAAAAATAGGAAATTGGTGATAAAATTGTATTCCGACACTAATTCATCATAGACTTTCTTGTTAATATTAGTAATGGAATTTAGTAACAAAATATGATTAGTGATGAAATTTTTATTTTATCACTAATTTGATGACAGGTTTACTAAATTCTATCACTAATTTGTAGGATTAAGAATTTAAATTAATGACAAAATTTTGTCACTAGTTTTTATTGTTCATCCGTCACTAACTCCTACCACAAAGCATTTGGTGATAGAATTTGTGACAGAATAATGATGTCACTAACTTCCATCACTATTTTATGACTAATTTGTCACAACAAGCATAATATAAATATATAAAGATTATTTTTAAGCATTTAATATTAAAATTAAAATATAATATATGATAACTTTTCAACAATATATTATTTATAAATAAAAATACAAATAAAAATAAAATATATAATATACCTACCAGTTTATTAAATTCTTTGAATAAAACATATTAATTATTAATAATTTTTTCCTAAAATAAAAATAAATGGAAATATATAACAATATATTAAATTGCATATATTTATCTGTGTTTTTCATTTGAAATGTTATATATACACACAATTTTGCATTAAAAGTTTGTACATATTTCTCAACTCTTAGCAAAAGCTTCCGTATGTGTGCTTGAGATCAAGGACTCGAACCTGGCAATAACGTGACAGCTCATGATGATGGGCACATGGTGAGCCGATAATTACCATGTGATATTTTAACTTTATAAAATAAAAAAATTACTAACGGCGAAATTGGTAATGCAAAAATTTCCGTCGTTAATTGAATTCTACTACTAATCCATTACTAATAAAAATTCAATAAGTCCCACATAAAAAAGATGTTATAAAACTTACCCCATCTTTTTTTTAGCCTTAATAATGGAACCCTATTCTTTATTTGATAGAAGCACCAACTTCTTAAAAATTTAATTATTTCCAAATTATAGTGGTTAGAGTTTATTTAAATATCATATCATAACTTGTGTCTCTTTGGTAACTTGCACATAAAAATTATTTTGATAATAACCATTCAAATGTTTTCAGTTTTATCAATATCACTTTTCAAAATACATGATTCAAACATTATTACCAATTTTATGACAAAATATATTCTACTCAAAATAATGATTTTTAATCAATTTTGTTCAAAATTTATCCTTATACTGCTATTCCTATTACACCTCAAGGTGATTTCCGAATCTCCTTTATTTACACCAGCGATGACCTTTATGTATACAGCACGAAAGGGGACAATGAGCATGACAAGAGAAGGAATAGGCAGCATTGTTGGAACTTTAAGTGTCGGGGAGTAGCAAAAATTATTGACTATTCTTGGATACTTAATAATAATTAGCGAGGTCTCCAATTATTGCGGTCTAGGTGGTCCAAAATATCTGAGACCAAGATGAAGCCAAGGGAGAATAATTGTAGTGATATGAATGAATCATGTGCCCTTGTACGGGTGTGTATGCCCCCAACTGAACCAAATTATTTGTGAATTTGAGGCTTGGTCTGAAAAATATCTCAGTTTGAACAAAAATATCTTATTTGAATGACACAGCTTCTCATCTAATTTGCTTCAGTTTCAACCCGAGATTGGGTTAGACCAAACTTAATCTGCCAGATTTTTTGGACTAAGTCCGGTACGTTAAGATAGACCTCAATTTGCTGTTTTTATTTTTATTTTTATTTTATGAGAGGTAAGATTTTAACCTGATCGATAAACATAACTCTTTTTTTTTTTTTTACCAACATGATAGACACAATGAAGACAATAAAAAAATACCTATAATTATATGAATCTCATCATAAAATACTAAAATTTAATTATAAATTCGTAGAAATCTCTGACAACATTAAACAACAATAAAAAGCAACATCCAAAGTTACAAAATCTATTAAAAAAGGGAAAATTACAAAAAAATATTTTGAAAATAGAAAAAATTACAAATAGAAACATGTTATACATTATTATTGGTTTTGACAATAATTGATAAGCAAATGATAATAATTTTTGTGAAAGGGTTCATGTATGCAATTTTTTAATTTTTAATCCTTTTTTTGTGATTTTCTCTAAAAAAAATTTCTTGGACCAAACCTCACTAGACCATTTGGGTTTTCTTGAACAATAATGGCAATTTATTTTTCCGATGCTTCTAGTCTCTCTCTCTCTCTCTCGGACTTTACGAAAACTCGTTTTAAGCTCAATGAAAGCATGGAGTTTAACAAATTCCAGCCCAAACATTTTTTTTCAACCCAATACTTGATTTGATGTTATTAATCTCCTCTAATACTTATTAAATCATCAAATAAACATCTTAATCAATTTTAAAACTCTGGGCAGAATTTTCCTGGGGTTTAAGCCTCCCAAAGTTCCAAAAACAACGACAAATCACCACATATAGCTTTGCTACTTATAAACTCTCAAGCTTGTTTTCCTTAATTTTTCTCTCTAGTTCCTCTCACCAACAACTACCTTGAGAGAGATTTAAGTATGAAAAGAAACTCCAAATGAGAAACCAAAGCTTGTATGGGGATTGAGGTGTAGAAAATCATCTATTTTGTGTGTGAGTTTCCCTTTCTCCTCCCAAACTCTCACTCTCGTTCCTCGCTGTTTTCCGCAGGAAGTGATGAGAATGAAGAGAGAGATGGAGAGATGAGGAAGCTTTGGTAAAGTGACACAAGATATGTAGTAATTTTTTTAATCTCAATAATTCTTAATCGAACCTTTTTCTGTTTGAATTTACGCCCAACTAATCTTTCATCACTCCTCCACACGATCAGATCTCTAGCCACGCCCTTACGCTTTTTGGGCTTGGGCTGGATTTATTTGAATTTTTGGGCTTATGCTAGGGTATTTTGGGAAATGTCTTTGACATGTAGCGGACTAAATTCCATAATAAATTCCTCTCACCAAAAATTCATCATGCTCAATATAATTTCCATAAAATTCTCAGGTCAAAATTTGGCCGCCAATTATCTTTCTTCAATATTTGGGAATTATTCAAGCTCAAATTTTACATAAGAAAATGACTTTAAGCTTAAATATTCCAACTCTTGGAAAATATTTTTTCCCCATGAACTCTTATTTCCCAAAATAACTATTCCCCATTTTCTCTAACTATTTGGAAACTTTAAATAGTTTTAAAAATTATGGGGCTTCGCTTACACTAGTTAATTAATTAGCTACAAATAAGCGTTTTAGTTCAATAAATTTTCCTTCATATATTCTTACCTTTAATGCCTCTTTTAGCCTTCAAAATTCATTAGGAACCATTCCTCTTTGTTTCTTGAATTTATGAAATTTTCTGAAATTTTGGTTAAATTTTCATAATTCTAAAATTTTCAGAAATTATATTTTTTATCCTGGCATACTTGTCCTTCATGTAATCCTCTTTAATATTTCTTGGGGGTCATACTTCCAAGATTTGCTCCAAAATATTAGGCTTGTTGGTAAAATTTAGGATCTATCCCTTAGCCCTAAGTCAGCCCAAGTATTTTTCAAAGGAGGTGACTATTCCTTTAGTCAGGCTCAAGGATTTATGATTGAACCTTGTGGTGACTTTTCAAGGTCTTCTTCAAGCAGAGTTTGTTTTGCAACGCTTTTGTCTCAGAGACAATCTTTCATTATGGATCTTAAAATCTTCTTTATTCAGTAATCAGCGAAGGCAAAATTAAAGGTGGAGATGTTATTTGCATTGGAAATAATTTTCTGCCTCCTTTTGAAGCCTATAAGACTATATATTCTGGATGTGCTCAATCAATATATTGGAACGCAACTGAATGTATAAGTTTCTTTCCTCTTCCATTTATGTTGTGAATCATTTGCCCCCGCCCCTTATTACTTCTTTTTAACTCTTGTCCTATATTTTCTGGTTTTGTTTCTTAAGACTTATCTTGTAAGTTTTACTTTTCTTAATGCATTTTGATCTGTTGCCTAAAAAAAGTGTTTGGTACTTTGCTAACTAACATCTCGAGTAATATGTGGTAATTCTTTTTATTTTTGTTTTATTTTTTGATTTATATGGTGTCTCTGAACCTATTTTGAGTTAGTTGATTAATGTGGGCTTTTAATTTTTTTTTAATTTTATTTCATTGAAATTGACTTTCAGTCAATAATAATTGCTGCCGAAAGCCATGCAAAACCATCATCCATTCCTTTTCATGGCAATGGAAAACATGTCTAGCAATATGTGGTAATTCTTTTTATTGGAGTTATAAAAATATCATTTTTTTAACTTTCTGAAAAGCCTATTATTAACGGCAATACTAAACTTATTAATAACGTTCTTTAATTTTGTTAATTGCATGACAGGACTTGAAAAAATTTTCATTTATTATGCCATGACTAATCTCCCTGTGTAAAAAATTCTCAGGTCATGAGTTAAATAATGTCATGAGAGTTGTTAATGGCATTAATTGAGTTATTAATAATCACATCCAAATGTTGAAAAAAAATCTCAGTTTAAAAATTCAGAAAACATGTGGCCTATGGCTTTAATGGAATTGTAAATACCATTACAAGAGTTGTCAATCACACTATAAATGTTAGAAAAAAATCTTAGTTTAAAATTCTCAATCTTAGTTGAGAAAATTCTGTTGTTACTTTAAATTGGTTCAATTAACAGTTATTGTCATCAACAATACTAATTCATTCTCTATTAAATTTTGAATTCTTAGTACTATTAAACTTTATTTAATAATGCGTAACTTCTTCATCAAAATAATAATAATAATAATAATAATAATAATAATAATAATAATAATAATAATGCGTAACTTCTATTAATTTCTAATATCCCTCACATTGTGCGGGGGAGAAAAATGAGATGGTTTCATTCAACATTCCTCTCTACACGCCATCCCCATCTGAATCGAAACTAGTGATCGAAAAAGAAGGCTTATTCACTTTGAATCACTTGGAGGTATTTGAAGTAAGGTGAAAGGCGGCTTGTGTTGATGACGATGAACTCAACAATAATAAGAGTGATGGATACAAAGTTGCACAATTGATGAAAGCTGTGGCCTCTTCTTGTAAGCCACTTTGGAGAAGCTATCATTGACGATGTTTTTCCATCATTACCAAACTATATTACCTAATAACTATAATTACCTAAACATTTAATGTTTTTACTATTTTTGTTCTTAATTAATTCAATATATTGTATTAATTAGACACTATATTCTCTTTTATATTTTTCTTTTTAACTTGTCGCTTATAAATAAAGAAATACTTACTATTATATTTAACTAATTTTAATTATTTTCTAAAATCGCAAAATTCGGTTATTAGGTTTTTATAAAAAATCGAGTAAGTTGGAGGTACCAACTTGGTACTACCAAGACATGGGCAGTGAATGAGTGGAGGAGGCACGAGGGTATTTGCAGGTTGATAAAGTGGGGCCAAAGTCAGTTGAATGGCTGGTGGAGCCCATTTAATATAATTTCAATTCAAAATGATTTTAAGAAAATGGGATGAAAGTAACATATAACTAGTTGGAATAACATGTATCCTTCCATATTTAGAAGGGTCGTATTAATTGAATAAAAAGAATCCTTTTCGTTTTGGCTAAGGGTGGAAACAGGCCAGGCCTGTTTTGGAGCCTATTGGCCTGAGCCTGGCCTGTGGCCTGTTACAGGCTTATTTTTCAGCCTGTTACAGGCTTATTTTTCAGCCTGAGCCTGGCCTGTGTAAAGACCTGGCCTGGCCTGAAACCTGTTAAAAGGCCTGTATTTTTAAAAAATTCAAATTATAATTATTATTTTTTTAAAAAGCTAAGATTAAAAAAAACGTACATAATAATTAAATTTTTAGTCTTTTCTTTTATTTAAATTTTAGTATCATAAGTACTATTTTAAATCTTAATTATAATTTATAAGAATGTTATTGAAAACTAATTGTAATTATATGTTAAAATTTAGAATAAGACTACGTTTAAGTACACACAAAAAATTAAAATTAAGACAAATAAATAAAGAGGAAAAAAACTAACTTTATAATGAATAAAGAGGATATCATACTTAAATTAACATAATACGTAAGTTAGTTAATTTATCATTCCTGAAACAAAATTTTTCTTTCCTATTTTTTTTATATTTTTAAGATTTAAAAATCACATTATTTATTAATTATTATTTTAAATTATATTTTTATCTTCACTTGTCATCTAAACTTCAAAATCTAAGAAAAGATCAAGCTATTAACTATATATTAAAATTAAAAAATAAATTAAAAGAGCACATTAACAACAATAGCGTTAATTAATTTTTATATATATTATAATTATAAATTCTTAATAGGCCCAGGCTGGCTTAACAGGCTTAACAGGCTTTTTAAAAAGCCTAAGCCTGGCCTGTTTAACTAAACAGGCCTTCAAACAGGCCTGAGCCTGTCTTTTTTGGGAAACAGGCCAGGGCAAATACAGGTCAGGCCATAGGCCCCTGACAGGCTGCCTGGCCTGTTTCCACCTCTAGTTTTGGCGCATCCACTCGTAGTATTTCTTTTCTTTAAAAAAAAAAGTCAATAATGCCATCACAGTATATATAGTATCCTACCATCCTGCACACAGCAGAAAGAAAGCTAAAAAAAAAAAGAAGGAGCCACACCCTTCATGTATATTAATTAAGAAGGCATTAAATTGACAAAAATTTTTAATTTTACTTTTATTAAAATTTTCTCTCTTTCTACATTTAGGAATTAAATCATTCTCATATTTCTCATTCTTTCTCTCTTATCAATAAGAATTAAATAAACGTAAAATTAAAAACAAGCATTAAATATATTAAAAGTAACTTACATTTAGAACTAAAATTTCTCCTTACAGGTGACTTACATTTAGAATCGAAGTGGTATATATTGTAATAAAGATATATGGTAAAATACACTTACAACCCTTCTATTTTATCTCAATAATAGAAACCTCCCTTCTATTTTAAAAACGTATATAAACCTTTCTTACAATTAAAATGTATGTTACACAAACCTCCCTCCTATATTTAATATTCAATTTCCATCTGCCTAAACTATTAGTTGACCGTTAAGTTTGACTTTAAATTATTTTTTTGATCAAAATGCCCCTTTTTAACTTAATAATTATTTAGACATGTATATTTTCTAAAAAAATATTTTTTTATAAAATCAAAAATAATTCTAATATATTTAAAAAATTTCTAATATCTTATAAAATTTATTAATTTTGATCTAAATCATAAAATTTTATAATTTTAATATCTTATCACATTCATTAGAAATTATTTACTTTGATTTCTTTTGAATTGTAAAAACATATTTCAAATACATAGTTTTTGTTTATCATAGAGTTTAAATAATATAAGTTTAAAAGATTTTATAAATTATTTAAATTTATGATTCAAAATTTTTAAACACATCTTTATTACAAAAATTTATAAACATGTTTAGTCAAAGTATATATATTTATTAAAAAAAATTAGTTAAATTTTTAATCAAGTATTTTATGTTCGCCTTAAATGAATAAAATTTATGTAACTGCAAAAATATAGTTTTGGAATTTATTAGAATGAAGAGTAAAATAGTAAGTAAAATTTATTTTAATATAAAATTCAATTAAAAATAATATTTTTAGAATTTTTTCAGAATATTCCTAACGGTGTTAACTTATTGGATTAAACTGTATATTTTTAAAATAGAAGGGAGGTTTGTGTAATTGATGCAAATTAGAAGGATAGTCAGAGTATTTTACTCAAGATATATTTAGATATATGATGGCATTTAGATCACGTGGAATTCAGGTGGCAGGTGGCAACCATACTGAGCAGTTTTAAGGTCCTCACTCCTCATGTAAAAGTGTGAATGGTTTCAAAAATTTGATGAAATGAATAACAAATGACATGGAATTACAACTTACGCTCTTTAATATAAGAGATATATTACTAATTTGAGAAAACTAAAAAGATTAGTTAAGTTGTTTAATTATACTAAATGTATGTTAACTTTCCTAAAATTTTAATAATGTGTATTGAAACGACCTCTTAGTGAGAAACCCTCACATTCAATAGGACATTTTAGAGAAAAAGCTATAAATTTGGAAGATAGAGTGGGTTGAATTCTTATATTTGGGACCAAACCCAACCTTCTAACTTGTTTTTATATTAATGACTGGAGGTAGTAAGACAGGATATTTATACTACTACTCGAGGAGTATTATGCATGTAACAATCTCTTTGCAAAAAATAAAAAGACAAAAGTGGCAATGATCAACCACAAATCCAACACAGATCCACAAAAACAAGGGGAAAAAAAAGGACAGAAATCCAGCACAACCCCAAATACAGTTTGTTTGAAACCAACAATATTAATTAAACAAAAAGGAAAAAACACTGAAATGGAAGCGGAGCAAGAGCAGCCTCTGCTAGCACTAACAGGTTGCTCTAGGGCGATAGATCGAACATGAACACGAAACTGAGATTGATTTCTGAACGCAAAGTCTGAGATAGCTGAAGACGTTGTGAATTTCTGAAAACAGATTAAATAATTCAAATAACTATTTGTGAAGGTTGTCACTTTAATTGGTGGAAAATGTATTTTTTTCACATTGGTTGCTAATGGAATCAGTAATAAAAAGTCTATCGGTCTCACGTTTTCTACACCATCCTAGCTACAACCTGAGTAAAAGCCTCATTATTGAAATGTTTTTTTGTACTACTTTCTTTGTTCTTTTTTATAAGCAACTTGAGACTAAATTATGTAGATAGAATGGTTAATTAAAAAATAATAAATTTGTAAAAATTAGAATTTTTCCCCTTCAAAATACCATTATCTAAGAAATGATGTTTTGGGAAATAAAAAATAAATACATTAACAATTAAAATAAGTCCTTAATAGGGGCATAATAAAAAATTTGCTATAAAAATTCAAGACAACTTGCAAATGTTAGTTAAATTTAGGGACAAGACAAATGGTGCTTGTTAAAGGGTAAAAGTGTCTTGTACATTATTTTATATTGTTTTGACCGTTGGCTGGCCCTGTTGTATATAAATAGAAGTCAGCATCTTGTATCAGTGTGTACAGTATACACATCTCGTTGGCCTTCTGGCCCAACTTCAATAAAGAATTTCAAGTATTATCCAGTTATTTGTTATGTTATCATGGTATCTAGGGCAAGGTTGTTTGGGCCGGCAAATCAAGAGACTAGTTCTCGGTAATCCAATCTTCATTGCAGCTATTGGAGGCGACTTGACGACGTCGTTGAGTGAACATTGCCTCCCCGATTACAGGTTGTTGAATGAATTTACTGTCACAAGAATACTCTGTCTCAGTCTTGCATGTTTCTATTCTAGGGCTCGGTCGCCCTCTTCCAATCGAACGGTAATCCCATTTTCAGAACTGTTCCCTTGTTGTCTTCTTTCTTTTCATCAATTTTGCCAGGGGAAAGGACGATCAGACCTTTGTAGATGTGAAGTTGCCAATAGATTTCACACATCCTCTATTCCTACACCCATCCGACACTCAATCCATCAATTTGGTTTCTCAAGTGCTCCGAGGACAGGAGAACTATAAGATTTGGAGTCGGTCCATATGTCTAGCCCTCTTTGCCAAAAACAAACTTGGGTTTATTGATGGTACGTGCACCCGTGAAGATCAAGATCTTGCACTATGAGGACGATAGGATCACTGTAATGCAATTGTGCTATTCTAGTTAGTCAACTCAGTGGATAAACAGATAGCCACCGATATTGTTTTCTCAAATAGTGCAAGAGATGTTTGGCTCGATCTAAAAGAATGGTTTCACAAGGCAAATGGGCTACGAATTTTTGCCTTACACAAGGCTATCACTTCTTTGGTTCAAGGCACATTGAGTGTGTCGGAATATTTCACTACTCTTAGAGATCTCTGGGACGAGTTTGATGCACTCATACCCCTTTCGACTTGCAACACAATGCAAGAATACAACAAGAGGATACAGCAACAATGCCTTCTTCAACTTCTTAGTGGTTTGAATGACAATTATCTTCAAGCTCGAACTCAAATTTTGCTACAATCTCCCCTTCCCACTGTTAATCAAGCATACCTAATGATTTGTCAAGGTGGAGCCCAACAGCATATGTTATTTCATTCTCCTCATTCCCCTCTTAGTAGGGTCACAATAACTGCTAGATGAGGAAGACAAGGAAGGGGGAGGGGACGAGGATGATCCCAAGATGAGTGTTCACATTGCCACCTGAAGGGTCATAAACAAGAGAATTGTTATCACCTTGTTGGGTTTCCTCTAAATTTCAGAGGAAGGCAATCACTAGGCCCTCAGCCCAACCATCTCACTAATGCTTCCTCCACTTCTACGTTTCAGTCAGCTCAAACACCTATTACACAGGAGCAATTTGATTAGATCCTGAAGCTTCTTAAAAAGGAGCAGGAAGACATAGCTGTCAGTGCCAATGACTATGTGGAAGAAACCATTTTAGGTTCTGTTAATGCTATCCCTAAATTATTTTGTGAGTCTCATTGGATTCTTGATTTTGGTGCTACATGTCATGTAGTGAATAATTTGAGCATGTTTGATACTATGGAAAAATATTCAGGACCGCTTAGATTAATTAAGGTTCCAAATGGAGACAGAATGTTAATCACTCATATGGATGTAGTTAAAATACTTAACAATGCTATCCTCACAAATATTTATTATGCTATTGGTTGTTGTTATAATTTAATGTTTGCATCTAAACTGATAGCCAACAAGTAATTTGTGGCTTCTTTCTATTCTAACCATTGCACCCTACAGGACATCACACTTAGAATGATAAGGAAGATTGGTAGTCTTCATAATGGACTGTATATCATTCAGAGAATTAACAAGCTAGATTTTGTCTTGAATGCTTCTGATAAACAGACACAATCTATATGGCATAGTAGATTAGGTCATGCTCCCTTAGATAAGCTATGGCATTTAGATTTGATTAAAAGGGAAATTTCAGTTTTCAATCTTGATAAGTGTGTTGTATGCTCGTGTGCTAAGAAAACACGTATGCCTTTCCCTTCTAGCACTTTTAAGACCAATGCTTCATTTGAATGTTGCATACAGAGGTGTAGGGACTATATAAGATTCCTAGTTATCAAGTTCATCATTATTTTTTGGCATTAGTTGATGATTTTTCCTGATGTACCTGGATTTTTCTTATGATCAATAAAATTGATGTTTCTCACCATCTACAGAATTTCTTTGCTTAAGTGCATACTCAATTTTCTTTCCCTATCAAGAAATTAAGAACTGATAATGGTTTGAGTTTGTCAACACTACCTTAAAAACTTACTTGTCTGCAAAAGGGATTATACATGAGACTTCTTGTCCTTATAGCCCACAGTAAAATGGCATTGTAAAGCGTAAACACTGACACCCTTTAGAGGTTGCCAGAAGCCTCATTTTTCAGTCTAACATTCCACTAAAATTCTGGGGGGAGGTCATTAAGACTGCTGCTTTTCTAATTAACAGAACACCTTCCACTGTCTTGCACCACAAAACCCCATATGAAGTGATCTATGGTCATCAACCTGATTTAACACTTTTAAAAGTTTTTGGTTGTTTAGCCTTTGCCACTAACCTTTATCCTCAAGATAAATTTCAAACTAGATCCTATCCTTGTGTCTTTCTAGGCTATCCGTGTACTCAAAAAAGCTACATATTATATAACATTCAAACTTAAGACATCCTAATCACAAGACATGTTATATTTGAAGAAACCAGATTCCCTTCTAGCAGTTTTAACGGAAATTTTCATTTCCAAGCGATTAATAACCGCTAGAAATGCAATCTCCAACAGTTATAAAATTTTTAGCGGTTTGTAACCGCTACAAAAAATTGACCGTTGCATCTCCGTTGGCAGCTTTCTTGATAAGCTAAAACACTTCAACTGAAATTCATTTTAACTTCTCTTTGAGCTTCCTGTGTCATATGTTCACGAAATTTGAGCACTATTAGTGATGGATAGGTCGTGGATCCACTTGCACCGGTCGACGCCGCAATACTTGACTGGTCTAAACTATTTCTTGGATTTTGCTTTCTCCAATGTTGCCGTAAATGGTAAGATTCAGTGTCCATGTCCTAAATGTAATTTCAAGAAGTGGCATCCCAAAGATATTGTTAGAGAACATTTAATCTTTAAGCCCTTTCCGCAAGAGTACGTATTTTGGCAACTACATGGGGAACGGCCAGATATGGGTGCTGAGTCAGTTCCAGTAGTTTCACGGATGGGAGTTCGAGTGGATGAAGCCGATGCCGTGAATGATGCTGTGTGTGATGCTTTTGGTGTTCACAAAAGCCCGAATCCCAACGAAGATGAAGTAGAGGGGCCTCAACCGGAGTTTCTAAGAAACGAAACTTCTCGGAAATTTTTTAACCTCATGACCGAAGCTGACAAGCCTCTTTATTCTGGGTGCACAAAGTATTCGAAGTTGTCATTCTTGGTGAGGCTGTATCATATCAAATGCTTGTGTGGTATGACTGACAAGGCGATGTCCATGTTGTTAGAATTACTGGGAGATGCTTTCCCCCAAGCTGAATTCCCTCCATCTTTTTACGAAGCAAAAAAGATTATTAACAAGTTTGGCTTGAACTATAAGAAGATAGATGCATGCCCAAACGACTGTATGCTATACTGGGGAGATGATGCAAACAAAGAGATTTGTACGAGATGCAAGACGTCACACTATAAGTCGAAGGGCAAAAAGCAAAAGAAGAAACCGACCAAAATTCTCAGGTACAAATTATTATAATGTGTTACTTGTTCCGTCTCTAAATATTCAATATTTGAAATTCTTAATACAATTGATTATGATGTGTTACTTGTTTAGTATTTAAATATTTGGTATTTTAAATTTTTAATATATTATTTTCTTAGATACTTTCCTTTGAAACGACGGTTGCAAAGAATGTATATGTCATCAAAAATGGCTTAGCACATGAGGTGGCATGCGACTGAGGAAAATCTAGATGGTAGGTTAAGGCACCCATGAGACTCGAAGGCGTGGAAAGCATTTGATGCGAAATTTCCAGACTTTGCCAATGATCCTAGAAATGTACGTCTTGCATTGGCAACCGATGGTTTCAATCCTTCGGAAACATGAGCACAAGTTACAATATCTGGCCGATGGTATTAATTCTATACAATCTACCACCTTGGATGTGCATGAAGCAGAGCTCCTTTTTGCTTTCCATGATCATTCTTGGCAAGAAAGCATTAGGAAATGATATAGACGTATACCTGCAACCGTTGATACACGAATTGATCGACCTATGGACGAATGGTGTTGAGGCATATAACTCACATGACAAGCAACTATTCAATCTCCGTGCAGCTTTGATGTGGACAATAAGTGATTTTCCCGGTTTGGGAACTTTGTCTGACTGGAACGTGCATACTGGGTTGGCCTGTCCTAAGTGTAATTTTGATTCTGTGCCATGTCGCCTTCCACACAGTCGCAAGTGGTGCTTCATAGGACATCGACGGTTCCTTGAATCCAAGCACAGACTTAGATTCCAACGGATTCGCTTTGATGGGAAATAGGAGAAGAGAGATCCTCCTGTTACTTTGTCTAGTATGGATATTTTGCGGCAGTTAGAAGATGTTAATGTCGAGTTTGATAAGAGTGTGGATCCCGAACGATTGGGACGCGATCTCGTGGGACATCTGATACGCAACCTATGCAATGGCAGAAGAGAAGCATATTTTTTACTCTTCCTTATTGGGAATTTAATTTGCTATGACACAGTTTGGATGTTATGCACATTGAAAAAAATGTATGCGATAATGTGCTATATACGTTGCTCAATGAAGCTGGAAAGTCCAAAGACCATCTCATAGCTAGAAAAGATTTACGGGCCTAGGGAATTCGTGAAGAGGCTTAGCCTGATGAAAACGACAAGTTTCAACCAGCTAAATTCACCTTGACAAAGCAGAACAAGGATATCTTCCTCTTGACGTTGAAGAACATAAAAGTACCAGATGGATATTCTAGCAACATCTCAAGGTGTATCGATCTGTAGGCTCGAAAGGTTACTGGGTTAAAAAGTTATGACTCTCATGTTCTTATGCAACAGTTACTTCCATTGGCCTTGAAAAACACACTTCCTTCTGATATATCAGTGGTTTTGGTAGAATTATGTTCATTTTTCAAGAAGTTGTGTGCGAAGGTCTTGATAGCGGAAGAGCTTGATCAGCTGCAAAATAAAATTATTCTTACACTTTGTCACTTAGAGATGATATTTCCTCCATCATTCTTTACTGTTATGGTTCACTTGACTGTCCACCTTGTTCGAGAAGCAAAGGTTGTTGGCCCAATTCACTATCGATGGATGTACCTTATAGAGAGGTACTAGATTATCTTTTATTCCTGCCTCTTTAAATTTCACATTGTTCTTTCATTTACTCGTAATTATTAATGCAATTTTAACTTACAGGTACTTGGGAAAATTAAAATCATATGTTAGGAATAAGGCATGGCCTGAGGGGTCAATAGCAGAAGGTTATTCCGAAGATGAGGTCCTAACTTTCTGTTCAAGGTACTTTGATGACATGGAGACATCTTTTAACCGCCCGCATCGTGTAGATGATTCTCCTCCTGGTCCTTCCACGTCAACTTTATTTCCTCCTGTTGGGAAACCAGTTGGAGGATATGAATTCTTCAAACTCACTCCTACAGAGAAACTCCAGGCACACAGACACGTTTTGATAAATTGCAGCCAATTTGAACCCTTCATGCAGTAAGTATATCATATAAACTCACTAGCTTTTACACTTTATATTTGTTTCTCGCTGACTCTTCTAACAAATTACACTTTACTGTAGTGAGTTTAGGAGTTACCTCAGGCGTCAGCTATGGGGGCGTGCGCATTTTGCTGACATTGATAAAAGAGTCCACAAAAAGTTTTCCAGTTGGTTTACACATCGAATACGTAATGACAACAGCCCATACACAGATGAATTCAAAGCTCTTTCTCTCGGTCCGTTAGACCATGCACAAAGGTTTACCGCGTATAATGTCAACGGCTTCAAGTTCTGTACGATTGGACATGATCAGGGATTGCTCACACAAAACTCTGGAGTTTGCGGGACATTCGGAACGAGATGTTATGCTAGCAGCAGTGATGGCGATATGCGCTTTGGAGGCGTCACTTACTATGGAAAGCTAATTGACATTATTGAGTTGAGCTGAGTTACCAGCTTTTCACCGTGACACTGTTCAAGTGCTCCTGGGTAAATACGACAACTTCACAGGGACCCGCTACTAATCATTTAGGCATCACCTCAGTTAATTTCTCTAGACTTATTCATACGAGGGCATCTGAAGAAGATGAGCCATATATCCTTGCTTCTGAGGCACACCAAGTTTACTATGTTGAGGACAAGAAACATAAAGACTGGAATATGGTCATTCACCTCAAGCCACGGGATCTTTATGATATGGGTGATGGTGACATTATTTACGACAGTGAACCCTTCCAACCCCCGAATTTTGAAGACTTCTTTCCTCAAGGAGATGATAATTTGCCAATTATCAGGTATACGTCTTTTCTTAAATTATTTAAATAATTAACTACTAATTACTAATTTTTTCTAAATACATTATAATTCTCACAAATTTTTTTTAAAATGTGTCCTTTCAGGCCGGATGATGATGGAGAATAGCAGCATCTAAAATTTTTATTATTAAAAAAAATTTTCCGTTCATAAATACATATGTATAAATTAAAATTGGTACAGCTTTTTAAAAAATAAAAAATAATAAATTTGTAGCGGTTATATAGCTGCTACAAATTTATTATAAAAAAATTATAATTTGTAGCGGTTATATAACCGCTACAAAATACTAGCGGTTATGTGCATGCTAGAAAATGACTACCAGCTACAAAATGCAATAAAACGCTACAAAAAAATCGCTACAAATGTGTTGTTGATCTCTATAAATATCATATCTTCTCTACATTCATTTACTCCATCTCTTTTCTTTCCTCTCTTATTCTTCCTCATAATTCTCTCTTTTTTTCTTACTCTCTCATATGGTGGTTTCTTTCTCTTTACTGTAACGTAAGTGAATTTTATTTTAAGTCATTGTATGTTTTATTTGTTTTTACTTAAAATTTACTAACATATTTATTTCTCCTTTTCTTTTAGATTTTTCTTCTTCACACTTGTTATGCACTCCTCAACTGATTCAAATACTCCTCAACCTAACACTATAGGTTCAATATTACAAACTATCTCATCTTCAATTCAACTATCTTATTAAATATTCAATTCAATTATCTTATTAAATTAAATTCACTTCTTTTGATACACTCATAATTTAATTACATATTGTTTATTACAAAATTTAAATATATAAAATGTAATACATAACTAATTATACAAATTAAAAAAATTCTTCAACATAATCTATTTAATGGTTTTTAAAATTATAATATTATATTTTCTAATAATGAAAAACCACAAATTTTTTTCTGGCACGGAAAACATTTCTAACAGTTCAAAACCGCTACAAATATTTCGTGAAATTTAAATTTTGCGCCAAAATTTCTAGCAGTTCAAACCGCTAGAAATTTTTTTGGCGCCATTCCAAAAATTTAATTGCCGGCAAAATTTGATTTCCCCGAGATTTCTAGCAGTTCTTGAACCATTAGAAATGTTGGCGCCCTAATGAAAATTTTTAATTTCCGACAAAATAAGATTTGGTTCAGAATTTTCTAGCGGTTATAAAACCGCTAGAATTGTTTTTCCTTTTCAGCATTTTCTAGTGGTTGGTTAACCGCTAGAAATTGTCTAGCGTTTGACCATGCTGTGTAGCGGTTGCCATAACTGCTAGAAATTTTTTCTTACACTTGGTTTTCTAGCGGTTTTGTTAACCGCTACAAATGTTATTTGTTGCGGTTAAAACCGCTAGAAATGTCTCATTTTAACCGTTACAATTGACAATTTTTTTTGTAGTGTAATAATAATAACAATGATGGATACAAAGTTGCACAACTCATGAGGGCTGGAACTGAATCTATGCTTGTGAACCACTTTGGAGAAGCTATTATCGACAATGTTTTTCATCGTTACCAACATATATTAGCGGATCGTATGTCTAAGGAAAATCCTATGTTCTTCTATATCACCCAATCTTCGACCAAAACAACTTGACGAAGACAGCATTAATTATATGTTTCTATAATAGTACATTGGCAATGTGCATCGGATATATCATCATCTATTGTTCGAACTCTTATTAAAATATTGTAATATTAAATTGATATATTATTATATTATTGGCAAAAAAAATTAAATTGATATCTTTTTAATTTTAAGAAAAATTAACACATGGATCCTCATAGTTTCAACTGATTTTTAATCAAAACCCTGTTTTTTTTTTCCTCCTTTTTATTGGGTTTTTACAGTTTTCTCAATTATAGGCATTAGCTCCTATATGTTCATAATCTATTAACCAGGGCTAATGTAAATGCTATCCAAGTATAGCATGTAATACAAATAAAAAATAAAGAATAGTTTTTTTTAAAAAATAAAACGATAGAATAACATTTATTTATTGTTAACATAATAAAAAAATATTATTTTCATAATCGTCTTTCTTCATCACATCCATATAATCTGATTGATTTTGACTTTATTTAGAATGAGAGCTACGCCATGAGCTATACTAACCCCATTTCTCTTGCAAATTAACAAATTATGAGTATAGCTAGGGGCCAATATCTATAATTGAGGAAACTATGATAAGGATTTAATAAAAAGAATAAAAATTATAAGGACTTATTTGAATATGAGATAACATTATAGGGAATTTCATATTAATTTTTTTCTTAATTTTATATGTTAAAATATGTGAGATAGAGTTATTACCAAATCCAAAAAATGTCTATTGGACTCTCCTCCATATTTTTTAAAAGATGAAGTTAACATACATTAATGTTAGTTCGGTTTACCTAAAAAAATGTAAGGCATGTAATGAAGACAAAAAATTGTTAGGCAGGTCTACCCTCTCATAGGAGTTGGAGGATCTTGGTCCCCAAGGTTTTTTTTTTTTTTTTTTTTTTTGTGGTAAAGGGAAATCTTCTTTTGAATAATAGACTGTTTAAATGCACTACCTCACATTATGTCACTTGGTTGGATGTCAGGTCTGCGTGATGATATTCAATGCCATTGAATCAAAATATATTGTTGGCATGAAAAAGAAGATAGCTCTCTCATGAAGAGGTTTTTTGTATTGATATTTGACTACGTGTTTAGACAGGCATAACCCGTTGCACTAGAGTTATCACATCTATTGATAAAACTCAAATAAATATTTGTTACATATTTTTAAACTTCTACTCTCAAGCTTAAATATAGTACTTTTTAGTATCATGATTAAAAAAAAAGATCGTTATTTCTTTAATGTTAAAAAAAACTTTTTTTAAAAAAAATTGAACTTCGTGAATATTATAAAGTGATGAAACAAGCAATATGTATGCGTCGTTCAATTTCTAAAACAAAAGGAAATACTATCTTCGACTTAGAGGTGGGAATCAGTGCTGGCCTTTCATGGCTGACGGGTTTAAAAAGGCCAGTCCTCCAGAGTCAAAATTTCAAAAATACTGTAATTTGCTAGGGTCGGCCTTTAAGCTAACAGGCTCAGGGCCGCCCCGCGGGTTTTTGGCCCGTTTAAAAAAAATACTATTTTTTATATTTCTCATAATTTTTATTAAAACAATAAAAATAAACCATTAAATTGTTAATAAAAGACATAAATATAAATAAAATTCAGTCACAAATACAAAATATCATCATATATAAATATCTATCAACATCCAAGAACATCCAAAACATTCATTAATAAGATAACAACATCCAAAAGTTTTATCTATAGTGTAATTGTATAATAAATAAACACTATCATTAATCTTTTGAAACTTCATCATCACTATAATCAATTACTCTTCTTCATAAGTATGCTTTTCTTTCATAACGAAAATATCAAGTTTTTCTTCTTTATAGGAATTTTACTTTTAAATTTTGCAATCTAGCTATTATTTTACTTTAATGTGAGAAACATTGTTGTTGAAACTTATGAATTTCTAATTCAAACTATAGAATCACAAGTTATATAAGTATAAAAATACTCTATTATCATCTTACCCAAAAAAAAAAGTCTATTATCAAATATATATATATATAGTTTAAAAATATCAACACATATAATATAAATCAAATCATTATTAAAGTCTAAATTAATCATTTTTTAAAAATTTAATTGGATAAATTATTGTCTAAAACTAAATAAATCAAATCATTCTGTAAAATTTAATTTTAAAATGATAATAATAACTAGATATTTGAAATATTATTAACAATGTAAAAATTTAATAATATTAGAATTATATAAAAAATTAAAAAAACAATTATAAAAAGGCCTAAACGGGGCAGCCTTCAGCCCTCCAAGGCTTATTTCTCATTTGAGGGAAAAATTTCAAGTCTGGCCCGACGGGCTCAGCCCGTTTTTCTGGATCTACTACGACTCTTAATATAAGAGTTAGATATCCAATTTGTAGATATTAAAGAAATTAGTTAAGTTAATTATTTGTAATAAATAAGTGTTGTGTTCTCTAAAATATCCTCATTAATCACGTATATTAGAATAGAAACCATTTAACACGTATAATTATTATAGAGACTATTTTAAAAATATATAAATAAATATAATAAACAAAATGAACTAAGATCTTTATTAATTAGAATCAAATTGAATTTCTAACTAGCTCTCACATTTAATTAGGATTAGGATGGGAGCTAGTACTCTCTAAAAAATTGACCGGTCAAGAAATTTGATAAATTGAAATAAACAATCCCTTATTATCTTTTTTTTTTTTTTGGGACAGTAAGCCCTTACTGATTTTATTGGTTTTTGCTTGGTTCAAACCAGGTCGGTTTTGACTAAGGTTTGGACTAAAAAGTATCAGATTGTAGGAAAAGAATTAACAAAAAAGCAAGTACTGACATTGATGATCCCGATATCGACATTAATGTTAGCGACTTTTAAATTGACGAATTTCTTATTAAAATAAAAATTCAGAAATTAAAATAAAACTTCTGATGATATATTTGATATTGTGAAATTTAAGAAAAATTAATTTGTTGGTCCCTATAATTTACATTAATTTTTAAGAAAGTTCTTACAGTTTAAAAATTTTTAAGCATATCCCTATGCTTTGACTATTTTTAAGCATATACTATCCCGTGGTCACAAATTCCCTGTATTTTCAATCGCTATTATAGCTATGCCTTAACTATCTGGAAGTCTTAAATCATTTATGGATTTTGCTTCTATCGGTCGGCTAAAAATCTGAAATAAGGGGAAATTACTTAGCCGTATCAAAATGGAATTTTAACAAATGGCACGTGAGAAACAATTTAATAGTTTAATTGGTTTTAGAAGGTTATGCATTTTGGTTGATGCATAGGATATTACATTTCTAATATAGTGATAAATGTTGGGCTTTAGAAGGACAACTTGAGTGTGAATTAAAATTGGGGAGCAAAGGTAAGAATGCTCAAACAAAAGTGTGGTAAGATGAGAGAGGTAACTAATATTCGTAATGAACATTATATAAAGAAGAGTTAGTGTTTTGTGTGTCTTGAAGAGAAAATAGTAGAAAACCACGTGAGATAGTTTATACATGTACAAGCCATTGAAAGCGGCAGTGTGAGAAGGGTGAATCAGATTATATTGAGTCTTTTAAAAAGGGATTAAAGAGGACTAACAAGAACGCTTGATGAAATTATTGATTAAGCCTTTTGGTTAACTTTACCAAAAGTTCTGTTATTGATGAAGTACAATGATAATGTATGATTCATGTAGCCAACTCTATCTGGTGGGATAAGACTTGTTATTATTATTATATAGGATAATTCATTTTGGATGATACAAGGATTGAGTCAAATCAAGGCTAAAATTTGCTCAGCTTATTTAAAACTCAATGAAAAATGGCTATTTATTATTTTCTTCTTTAAATCAACAATGTATCAGAATATAAATACCAATTTTTTTACCTGAAATACCAATACAAAAATCAGAATACCAACTTACCTTTCACCATACTCCACGTCTCTAATATTCATGGTAACGATTGATTAAAGGTACAAAAATAATATAGGCTATAATGCAATAAATTAGCTAAGTCCTTGATCCGAGCTACTTTCAATCTGGTCAAAACCTATCTTTAATTCAAGGAACAAACTATTGGAGCGGATACTAAAATGGTTAAATTGGTTGAGGTAGTGGTTCAATAGTTAGTGAGTCAAACCCGAGTTAACTCAAGATCAAGCTAGTGATATTAAAATAATATAATTTAATTGAAAGTAACAAAATACAACATTAATAATCACTAATAATAAAATACAATAATAGTTTGATCATAACAATAACAAAATACAATAATGTTGAGAATTTTGATCTTTACAATTTCTCAATAACTAAAATTAATAATTATTGATACTAAACCATTATTAAAATTCATTCAAATATATAGTAATTGAGATATTATGAGTTGAATGAGAAAAAATAGAACCAATAGCAACATAATCATCCAAACTTATTTATTAAAAGTTTACAACGATTTTCACTGATTCACCCCAATTTAACCAATTCGATACTGGCTATATTTATTGCCAATTCAGCACTTAAACTGAAATAGACCACTAGCCGGTTCATCAGTTTTTACAGTTGTACCGGCCGGTTTAGTCTAATTTTTTATTCATTGCTTTAATCCCTTTCTACATTTATTTTTGTGAATATAAGAGATTCGGACAAACTATATTACATAGTTTAGTTTTGACTTTGTATTCGCTGTTTGATGACGTACATGATCAACTTGAAAATTCTGTTAGGGATTTTATGAATATTTGAAATTAAGTCCAATAATAACTTGTACTGGTAGAAGAGAGTCAAGTACGAGATGCATTTCACAGTGTATTAACCTCTCTGCAAGGTAAATTCAACACAAAACTATGGATTTAAGCTTTGGAATCGTTGAAGTATGCAATACTTTTTTCTATGTAAGAAAATTATATTTAAATAAAATTCAAAAAAAAAAAACGCAGAGCTCCTATTTATTTAGGGCCAGTCCGGTGCAAAACTGAAATGAGAATATATAGAACAGCCATCGTCTTTAAAACATGAAAAGCCCTTGTTACCAAAAAAAAAAAGGGGTCATTTAGTCATCTACCAAACACAATAAACTTACTCTCATTCACATTTTCCCTTAAATCCATGAAAGAAATTAATCTCAAGTGCAAACTAAAATGAGCTTTCAATAACTTCAGTATGAATTTCAATTCCCAATAGTAACCTTCATGCTAGTTTACTGGCTAAACGCATTTCAGCAAGCAATAACAAACCCCTACCCGAAGGCAAACCCTGAGTATAATTCAGCATATGTTAGCCCATCTTTTGAGGTCATGAAAATGTTTTTTATGTTTGGATGGAGGAAAAAGTGGGAGGAAAATAGCGGGGGAGGGAATGCTGGGAAGGAAAGCTTCCAAAACTAGTAAAAAGATTTTATTATTTTAGCGAGTTTTTCCTTCTAATATTCGTTCCTCCCTAATTTTTTTCGATCCAAACATAGGATAAGTGTTAGTGACCTTCAAGTTCAATCTATCCAAATTGCAGGAACAGAAATAATGTGAGCATTTACTAACTGAGTTACCCTTCATATTGCATAGTCAGCAAATTTATGATTCTCAAAGACTAAGAAATTAAGTTCCTCTGCAATAATCTTCAGTTTGTTTGCCCGACTTTCATCTGATAAGGACCCTATTGCATATAATCCCTTTATTCTCACTCACGGAAGTCATTTACTTCCATTGCTGTTGCTTGATGCTACATTTCTAAGCTGTCCTCATTCTGTCTTCTGGAATATCTAACCATGTTTGATTTCTTGCTTATTGTTATTTGAATCATTTAGAGTTTTATTATGCTTAATTAATCCGTCTTTTTCATGCCTTTGCTTGCCGGAAAAGCTTTGTACTTCCATCTTATTGGATTGCACAAAAGTAGCTCATGACCGATATATAGAATTTTTTCCTGATTCATATTGCTCAGGATTTTACGAGGCAATGAGTTGGGTGGTATAGTGGAGGGCAGAGTAGCTTGCTGCGGCTTTATTTGAGTAGTTAGTGGTATTTTTGCATTGCTCCAAAGCGGTTCTATTCAAGTATAGCACCATCCATTTTGCCTCTTTGATAATCTTATGGGATGATTGGTTACCAACACAAAACAGAGAGGGAATGGGATTTGGAAATTTTGAAATTTTGGGAAATTAAGGTTTATGAAAATGGAGGTTTATGGTTGAGGTTGATAATGTAGAGGTTGGAATTGAATTTTGTGATTTGGGTTATGTTAAGGAAGGTTGAATTGAATGTTTAGTCGGTTTAGAATGTTGTAAGGGCTTAAATTGTCTTATAAGGGTATTTGGATGTAGAATTCCTAAAGTGGGTCCTTGATATTTTGAATCCAATTGATGTTTTGGAAGGGGGGCTAAGCTAATAATAAACTCTTGTGGCTTTTGGGAGTGTTGCTATGATGTTTAGCCCTTTGGAGTTGGATAGAGGTTTTGGTTGAGGTTAGGAATTTTGTGTCCCCAAGTGTTGCTCTGACAATCTTATTAGTTTGATAACTAATACTTGGTGGTTGTATGTTTATGTGATTGTCTAGACTATTGTAAGTTTTGTTGGTGCACGGGGTATTATTGGTTGTTTCTTATTCCTTCACTACAAAAAAATTGACTTTCAGCGGCGACAAAAGTCGCCGCTGAAAGTTTTTTGCGGCGACAAGTCGCCGCTAAAAAGTCGTTGCCGTAGCAGCCGTGGCTGAAAACTTTTAGTGGCGACTAAAAAGGTCACCGCTAAAAGATACTTTCAGCGGCGACTTTTAAAAGTTTCGGTGGCGACAAAAAAGTCGCCGCAGAAAACACTTTCAGCGGTGACAAGAGTGTCGCCGCCGAAAGTGTTTTCTGCGGTGACTTTTTTGTCGCCGCTAAAAGTAATGCCTAAGAAGAATTGGCTTTACCAATGCCACGTCATCACCGCCCGGTGCCACGTCATCGTCTCTGGCCGCCACATCATCACCGTCGACCTCCACGTTATTGCCATCGACGGCCACGTCATCACCGCCGACCGCCACATCATCACTAGCCACCTCCACGTCATTGCCACATCACTCCTCCTCGCCACGTCATTGTCTAAATATTTTCACCTTAAATGTGTCTTCTTCCAGGTTCGAACTCGTGACCTCCTCCTTTCGTGTCCAACCTTCTTGCCGCTGAGCCAGATTGAATTTGTTTATTAATATTGTAAAATAAAATATATATTATTATATTATACTTTCAGCGGCGACAAAAAAAGTCGCCGCTGAAGGTCCACTTTCAGCGGCGACACTTTTGTTGTCGCTGAAAGTCTTGGTTTCAATGGCGAACTTTCAGCGGCGACAAAAAAAGTCGCCGCTGAATGTCCACTTTCAGCGGCGACACTTTTGTCGCCGCTGAAAGTCTTGGTTTCAATGGCGAACTTTCAGCAGCGACTTTTTTTGTCGCCGCCGAAAGTCGTCGCCTAAAGTCTATTTTTTTGTAGTGCTTGCTGAGGCAAGATGTAACCACTTTCTAATTCTTTATACATACTATTATGGTACTGTGAGTAGATTTATGTTTTCATACTCCGAGTAATAAATAGTGTCCTAAATGTATTTTGTATATTGAAAAAGAAAATTTGTCTTTGTGGGGTTTTGTATGATACTAGATGTATCAAGAATTTTCAAAAGATATGCCACTGATTGAAGTTACTTGTGAAATGTGTATTTACTATTTGATAGAGATGTTTAAGCATGATGCATTTGTTGGGAATTAGTGAGAGACATGGTGGTTACTACCACATGATAAGGCCTCCATTAATACATGATGGTTGCTCTTTACATCCCCCTATAGTGAGGGATAGACCGTTTTGGCTCATTACGTCTCCCATAGTGAGGGATAGGCTGTTTTGGCTCATTACGTCTGTCATAGTAAGGATAGGCCAGGTTCGGCTCTTAAAAATCCCCCAACGTGAGAGATACGGTTAATGGGTTGCATCGTTGCACATGCATGACTGTTGTGGCTATCATTTATTGTGTTACATGTAACTGCCCCCCACTTGACACCTCACGAGCACCTATTTAGTTAGTACCCTAAATTAGAAGTGTGGTTACTAAGACTTTTGTCTCACATGCGGTTTATATTGTTTTCAAGTGAAGGTTCCAAGTGTGCGCCGTTAGGGAGGGACGAGGAGGCTTGAGCTTGGTTAGCTGTAATGACTCTAGTCTATGTAGTATGTATGACAAGTTGTATATTGCCACACATATAGGGTTATTATGAAATATTTGGATTGGCATTGTATTATTATAAACTAGAGAAAGTTTTAACCTGTTATGTTGTTGGCCGAAGGCCATTCCATTTGATATTTTATAAATCTCTAGTTTATGTTACTTGGATAGCTGGATGGGCTTTTGTGTGATCCCTTTGTTACCTAAGCCTGAGGCTCAGAGGCCCGATGAAATGAAATGAATGAATGAATAAAAGGAATGATATTGGTTGCATGCAACTAGTTTGGGTCTCAGCCCACAAGCTTGAAAGTCGGTTTTAAATATATAGGCAAGTTTCTTTTCTACTATAGTAATTTGTTGTAACCCTTTTCTTTTTTTACCATAGTAGTGATTAGTGACAAGTTTTATATGCATTATGTCACGCCTTACTTATATAATATCTTAGAATCCATTTAGAATCCTTTTTGACCACATTGGATGGTCTTGAGCTCAAGATCTCCTTTAGGACGTTACTTTCTGAAATTACTGTTCACTGTGCAAATTTCAGATTACAGGTCCAACTTTAAAAAATCATAACTAATTCTATAAAAATCATATGGAGGTGTTCCAAAATTCTACGAAAAGATATTTCAATGCTCTCTAAGGGAAAAATACCCAATTGTACTTATTCTTACCCAATTCATACAGTTTATTGGATAACGATTATTACTGTTTAATTGGTAAAATCTAGACTTCCCAGATTCTGTGCCTAAACTTTGGAAATTCATATCTCCTTGTGTACACATCCAAAAGAGGTGAATTACCTCTCATTTTAAAGCTTGGAATATGTACTATGAGTCTGCCAAAACTCGTGACTTAACTCATTTTTTTGATAGGTCAAACTGAAGTTCAAAACTAACTGCTGCAGGACCAACGTTTTATCTCTTAACTAACTTTTGCATTAAACCTTTTAATTTCTTTGACATACATAATATGGGCTTACTTTTTCCCATTCATACTCATGCACTTTTATTCATGCCATAAACATTATAAACACGTACATTAAATTGATGGCATTCATAACATAAATTTACAACATAGGAGAATTATACATTGAACATAATCTCAATCATTAACATCAATAATTGTCCGCTTTCTTCTCCTTGCTTCTCATGCCATTAGTGCCCATCGTTGATTGACCTAAATGGTTGGTTAGGGAGGGGTGAGATTCGGGAGAATCTCAGTAGCAAATAATACCATATTAATCATGCTAAATGGATGCTAATGCACTACACGTAACTTGTTTATTCTCTTGTTAATTAGTGACATATTAGCATGCTCAAAGCTAACTTCTTGATGCATGGACATGGAGACATAGTCTACTCATCATGAATAGCAATTACAGCAGCTAAAACATGTCACAATAACATTCAATAACATGTACACGGCAACACACAAGCATACAACATCAATCAATGACAAATAGGTAAGTTCACTACCTTGCATCTCAAGCTTTCCTCTTACTTTTCCTTTGACTCCCTTGACTTTCCAACCATGTGGGCATTCGGTTAACATCAAAAAACATCTCCTTGGATGTTTCAAAGGTCCTAAACATAACCATAATGATCATACAATCCATTAGGACCGTTAGATTATATAAAGTTCAAGACTAGCTCTCTTGAACCTCAACCATTTCTCTTAGTCTTAGGGTTTTCTTTCTAACTTTTCTAACACAAATCTCATCATTTTCCATCCTTAAGATCTATTTCTTGTCAATTAGAACCACTTTAAATGGCTTTAGATTCAAGAATATCAAATCTGGAAATTTTGGTTCGCGGTTACTGTTCACGCAGAAACTCTAGAATTTTTGCTCAACTTTGAAAATTCATAATTAATTCTAGAAAAATCAAAATTGAGTGGTTCCAACTCCCACTGAAAGCTCCTTAAGTTAAATTTAAAATAAAAATATTTTCAGGAACCAATTCTATGCCGAATAGTATCAGAATCGTACAGAACTCAACACTCTTCCAAAAGTTCAACATTGTTTCCAGATTTCCAACCATAACTTTGAAAAATCACCATAAATCGTACACATATCCAAATGAAGTTTTCTACTCATGGATTTAAAGCTTACAGAGTGTACTTTAAGCATGCCAAATTTTAGAATCAGATATAAAGAGTAACTTATTCAAAATAGGCATCAAATCATCACATAATTCTTCCAATTTCCACATAGATCCACTTGAAACAACCTTCAATCAATGTGTTCTAACCAAGTTTAACATCAAAATCATCCTCCCTTAACTCTTATTAATTTTGGCCAGCACCTTGCCCTAAGGGAAACCAAACTTTTCAACCATAAAAACCAAAGATTCAAAGCAAGAAACAAGAGGAAACAACTTACTAACCTTAGATCTAAACTTGGTTGATCAAAGTAGGTGTCTTCCTCTTGATTTAAGCTTCAAGAATCAAAATTGCAAGAGTTTCCCCTAGTATTCTTCAGCTTGGCCAAAAATGTGAAGGAGGGAGGGTCTATTTATAGCCAAAAATTTGGCTTGAATGGACCAAAATGCCCTTGGTAGCTAGAAGGAGGAGTAAGGGCAATTTTGAAAGTTTAAGTGGACTTTTGCATCATCATTGCATCACTTTCTTGTATCATGCTTACCTCATTCTTCTAGAAGATGCCAAGTGTCACAAATGTGGTGGAGGAGAAGGGAGATTAGATCCTAGCCGTTGGATCAAACTTGTTTCCTAAGTTTCCTCCGAATTTAGTTGGCCCACGTTTCTCCGGCTTTCTTTATGGTCTTCCAGAGCTCAGAAAATTCTTCTGTCTACTCCATAAATTCCCTTTAATTTTAGATAATATCTATGAATTTTTTTAGGTCATAACACTTCCTTTAAGCCTTGCATAAAAATTCATTTACTAAAATGCCCTTTTATCAGCAAAACCAGCTTTTTAATTTATTAAAGCCACTCCACTGGCCTTTTGGTTGCGGGACTAATTTTATAAATTATTACAACCTTTCAAACATTTAATCTCATTTTTTATGCATTTTTGAGGTCTCTTGCTATTTTAAATAATTACCTCAAACAATATACTTTTTATTGGCTATAACCTTATAAATTCCATTTAAGCTACCTTAGGGGTATTTTCATCTTTTCTCTTCACAGAAGAGCCTTAGAATATTATTTCCTATTTTTTGGGATTTTCTTGGAATTCTCTGTATACTCTTCCATTTTTACCCCTGTTGGTCATAACTTTTTGAATTTATGGTTTGGTCCCTGCTTGGACTTAACTTCATACAATCCTCTCTTTGAGATTTCTAACTTAACCTTTAGCCTGTATCTTGCCTCTTTTCTCTCTCTGGGCCTTCGAGACTTTACTAGAGTTTCTAGCTTTAATTATACTTGAGCCCCTGAAAACTTTTACTTTGCAGTTTAGTCCCTAAAACTGCTTTGACTTCCTTTCTCATCTTTGGGACTTCTACTCAAAAGGGGTCTAGTAGCTTATCCAATTTAGACTATTTCTGGTACTTCTAGGCTCAAAAGTTTGGATGTTACACATTATGGGGAAGGAGTTTACATGACCACCCTGACTATAAATAGCACTCGGTGTGGTGCCAAAACCGAGTTCCCTAACTCGTCCCGAGTGGTCAGATCTGGCTAAGCCTGCCCTGAGTGAGGCGGTGGAATCCACAACTGACCCTTGAGACTCTCAGAGTTCTGCAGCACTCTGGGTCATCCTTTCCTAGCAAAACAATTTAATCAATTTAAATAAAATTAACATAATATTAACAACAAAAATGTGAACATTAAATTTAAACACTAAGTAAACAATAAAATTGTAATTAAATACTAACAGCAACTTCCTCAACCTACTCAGATATAGGAATGCCGGCTGCGGCCACATCTTGCCATAGGTAGGCGTTCGTCCCTCCTCCTCCGGCATCTTCCTCCCCTGCCAATTTATAATAAAACAAAAAATTATTTTTATAATTTAAATTCACATATATATAGTTTGATTAAATTTGCAGTATTACTCACAGTCTCATTATAGGTCACAGCAAATGTCTTTGAACTGGCCATATACTGGATATCTTGATGGCTGCTACTCACTGTGTTTCTCTGAGAAAGCTGCTGCAACAAAAATATAATAAATTTAGTTAACTTGTATGGCAATAACATAACAATAATGCAATAAATTATACTTAAACCCTCTACTCAAGTGTCACTTTAAGCTGGACAAATGATGCCTAATCATTGGCAGGGCTGTCATCTGTCACATCTGCCTACATCTCCTCCAGGAGTCTCATCTTGTCACCTTTCTTTGCATTGTACAGGTAGACCCTCCTATTCTTCCAACCCTCCCCTGACTTCTTTCCTACATATGTCTTCATGTTATCCCTAACGACAAATTTTTTCTACAATTAAACAATAAAATTATCATTTAATTACTAAGAAATCAAATTCATAATGTAACTCATAATTATTTTAAGCAAAATATTTAATCCTAAATTTCAAATACTAATTAATTACCTTTAACAGCTCCTAGGCATCGTTCTTGTTCCTCCATGCCATCCTCCTCCAAGTGGGCTCATAGATGGGAAACAACGTGTACTGCCCATCTAGATAAGTCAGATACTGGTTGAACAGATGTCCTCCCAGCTCAATCGATTAACTGTGCTCATTCAGAGGAACTGTGACACGTGCATCCTGTATGTAATGCATGTCCTTCACGTTCAATTTCCTCGTGGACCTATTGCCAATGTGGTCTATACAATTAAATTGATAATCAGATAATATCAATAACATTTAATTATTAATATTAAATAACTTATTTCACCTACCCATAACCTCCATCTCCTAACTGCTTAACTATCCACCAGGTCGACGCGGCTGATTCTGCTACTGCTATTGGTCCTCCTCCTCCAAGCCCCATATCTCTCCCTCCACATCACCCTCTATAATCCACCCTCATCTACCTCCAAGTTGAGATCGAAATGCTCATCGATCTCATAACCTTCCATGCTGATCATAGGCCCCTCATCCTCCTCTATCGGCTCCTCAGAAGGCCCAAGCTGCTCAGGATGCGGGGGCTCTCGTAGGCTCAACAGGATCTTTACCGTGTCGACGAGCTATATTATTTAAACTACAAATAATTAATTAAACAATACAAAATGCAGAACTATTTAAACATGACTTTAATACATTATAAACATCTTACAATTACATTTGAAACCATAAATAAAAATTTAAAAATAGAAACCAACTTCAAGTTTATGAAATTAAATAAAATACTGCAAAATGTAATTAAAATCATATCCCTCCTAATGTCTAATAAAATTAATTACTAAATAAACAAATTTTATCATTAAATAATTATAAATAACATGCAAACTAAAACAATTGAAGACAACAACATATAAAATCATCACAATTAACTAATTCAACAATCTAAATCACATATAACTAATTAAATAAAATACAAAATACAAAAATGTTTAAATATGAATTTAATAAATAACAAACATTTTACAATTATATTTGAAACCATAAATAAAAATTTAAAAATAGAAACCAACTTCAAGTTTATGAAATTAAATAAAATACTACAAAATGTGATTAAAATAATATCACTCCTAATGTCTGATAAAATTAATTACTAAATAAACAAATTTTATCAGCAAACAATTATAACTAAGATGCAAACTAAAACTATTGAAGACAATAACATATATAACCATCACAATTAAAAAATTAAACTAAATGCAAAATAAAAAACTGTTTAAATATAAATTTAATCAATTCTAAACATTTAATAATTATCTTCCAACTCGTAATTAATAATTAAAAAAATCAGTAAATTCAAGTTTTTCGAATTAAATAAAATACAAATAAATTGTAATTAAAATAATATTACTCCTAATGTCATTTTAATTAATTACTAAATAAGTATATTTTATTATTAAGTAATCATAATTAACATGCAAACTATAAAAATTTAAAACAATACCATATATAATTACGAAGTCAAATAATATTAATGTCAATAAAATAAATTAACTAAAATAAATATTAAATTAATATAACACTAATTAAATATTTAAATACTGTAACTATTAGACAAATTAACTAATAAATGAACATATATTTGTACTTGGGTAGCTGAAATTGGATTTGGAGTTTTATTGGCAGAATCTCCATACACGCATGTGCAAAAGTGAAAGAATGGAAAGGGGGCAGCGCTTATATAGGCGCTGAACATTTGTAGCGATTCAGCTTGAACTGCTACAAATATGAACTTTGTAGAGGTTAAAAGGGAAACTGCTACAAAATTTTGCTACATGTGTCCTGGCAACGTCAAACTACTCAATCTATTGTCACGGTTTTAGCAACAACCGCTACAAAATTGGAAAATTTGTAGCGATTACACGTTAACCGGTACCAAAAATAGGGTTCATCTTCTAGCTCTTCATAAACTGCTACAAATTTTGTATAACCGCAACTAATAAAACGCTACAAATTTGGCACAAAGCTCCCGTCTTTTGGCGGGAAGGTCATGCCAAATTAGTAGCGGTTATTTGTGAGTAAAACCGCTACAATGTGTGACACAAAGAGAATTGGCAAAAAAACAATGCGGATTAGTAGTGGTTTCACGTCAAACTGCTAAAAATTCCATACTTTGTAGCGCTTTCTAGTAACCGCTACAAAAAAACCGCTGCTATGTTTAGTTTTTTTTGTTTGTAGTGATACTGCTTTGGTAATGGTCACTTCTAGCAAGGTATTGAATAGCTGTAAAAATACCAAGCTGCACTCCCATAAGTTTTATCGTTGTAAGGATCGCAGCAACACACTCATCACGAAGCATAATAGTGACTTCATTTCTGACCCAAATCAGGAATAATTTAATTTTAATTCCAATCATTTCATTTTAATTCAATACATCCATGCGCTCCCCCAAGCATTGCAAAGAAGAAGAAAAATCAAAACCTCTCAACATAATTTTTGAACTACATTTAATTAACATCTTATATCCCTTTCATTGCATCATATTATTTACATTTTCCAGCAGTGGATGACACAATTGCACTCTTATGTTAATAACTCGACAGCGATTTCCCTCTCTACTATGTTAGCAGGTGGTTGATCTAAGTTAACATGACCCACAATTCAAAGCTACTTACAGAACCTTAATTTGACATTCTCACAATCTCACTGCCCAATGAGGATGAACAAAATATTAAATTTTTTGTTAAATATATTATTACAATGCAAGGAGTAACATGTATGATGAAATTGTTCTTATACTAATTAATTAATTTATAATGAAGGCCTTATATCAACAATTATGAGTCTCGCGTTATTTAAATTGTACCATTACTTCTCTCAATAAATTTCAATAATGTATTAATGAACTATACTTTTTTTTAAAAAATGAAATATAAAATTTTACATTACACATCATGCACGACAATATTGTCAATGAATACCATAAGTAAAGATGAAAATATCTGAAACTAATTAAAAGCAGATTTAGTCGTTTGGTGTATGACTTTCAGTACTTATCTGATTATTAAATATTTATTATTAATTATAACTAATTTCTAAAATTGTCCCTATATAAATTATATATGATTATGATTATAATAATATCTAGAGAGCAAACAAAATATCTCGGGTTTCTCAAAATAAAGTAAATTAAAAAACATGGAATGTTTACATCTACATAAATCCTGATGAAATTCTCACTTGGTAGTTGGTAGGATGACTTGTAGATAGCCAAAATTCTCCTCATGTTATTATATTTCTAATAAAAAAATTATAATATTAAAATATAAAATCTGTCCAAATTTCTTCTACCATCAATAAACTTTATGATACCATTTTATATCTACACACGTTAATATGACTTTAACCAAAAATTGCATATTAATATATTGCATAATAAGGGTCATTTTTTGTCCTTTATGATTCATAATCAGATATACAACAAAAACATAAAAACTTTGTGTCAGTTATGACCTTTAAAACAAAGGGTGTGGTAGAAAAACATGACTCGACCGTCCAAATTACAGCTATGATCTTTACAAAGTAGTCCTCAACTTTAACTTTCTCACGTATGACTAAAAAAAGAAAAGACGCAAAATGAATTGATAATCAACTTATAGGTCTGAGTTGGAGAAACTGCAACACAATTAAAGAGGCCAAATAAAGAATGTACAAATATAAAAACATATATGCTCAAAACATGAGGTATTTGCAAATAGCTGAGATGCTTAAGACAAAAGGATGGAAGAAACTTTCCACTTCCATCAGCATGTTTATCTCCAGACCAGCCATTTGTGAACGAACCTTCTGCAAGCCAGCCTTGAGTTCCTCACTTGCTAAAGATGCAAGTTCTTATACTCTCAAATTTAATATTCCAGTAGAAGAAAACTGCTAAAAGAATAAAGATTACCCGAGAATCACAAACAAAGAAGTTATATAGAAACCATCTCATGGCCTAATGGGATAATTTTTAAGCCGAAGGAAGAAGAACATAACAGCCCAAGTGTCAATGTGGTCAAGTGACCGTGAATTTTTTTAAATAAAATTTTAAAAGAATAAATTCAATCATAAGTCTTTTATCAAGAAAACAAACTGATAATCACAAAGTGAGCAGCATATTTTACAAAGTGAATGGACCTGGCGCATATTACCTATTACTTTATTAGTTAAGCCTCTTCTATGGCCATTATGCTGTCCAATTTCTCCACCAGGATGATGCCAACATGCTGCCCCGAACTCAACCACTCATTCCTTCTCTCTCATATCCTCTATTGCCCCCAGGCTTTAGCCCCTCCCGCCTTCCCCATTTCTACCTCATTTAGTTCTTCAAAATATACTGTCGTCATAATAAAAGCACAGTAAAATAATAACTTCAAGGAAAATCATATAGGCAGCAAAAAAATATAGAGTAATCTTCGTTCCGGAAAGCCTTGGTGTCTCTTTAAGGGAGTCAAGGGAACCAAGCATGTACTCTAGTAGCCATGTTTAGCTGAAAAAGTCATATTCCAACATGAGCCTATCAAGCAATTGAATAGCAAGGCTCGATAAAGACAGAACAATTGAAGGTCAGGAGAAGTTGCAATCAACTATGATATTCTGACTTTGAACTAACAAAAGAGACATCTGCAAACCTGCAATTTGTGACCCCTCTTTACTATCTCTCTGTTTAAGATCTCATGTTTTGCACAAAATGAAGAAATCTGCTTTATTATTGTCGAGTCACAACAGGTTCAAATATGGAAATAATGCAGTGTTTCTGGTCTTATTTGACCAACTATGCCCACGACCTTTTCCCTCTCACACATCTCAATGCTCCACCTCACACCACCGTTCACGACCCCCAATTCCTTCTTGCAATAGTTACGCTTTCATATTGACTAAAGGAAGAGATCGGATGTTTAATTTAAATTTACAACATTTATAGCATGATTAGATAAGAAGTTTACTCTATTTCAAAGACAAATATTTTTACTTTAAGAATGCTTTTATCTAGAAAATAGGTCATATTCTGTTGCAATAATATAGTATATGGAATTACATTAAATGCACACCAACCCGAAGAAGTCGATGACACCAGCATCTAGAATAAATAACCCTTTTTAGAATTTCTAGATATATTCAGCCCAATGGCTCTTTGCATTATATTTTTTCGGAGTAAATTTTTTTTTTTAAATAGTGGTCAAAATAATTTTTGTGAAACCATTTTTCATCCCAGAAGCACGTCCCGTGTTCCAACTTTTTCTGGACTATACTACATGGAAGCATATATATGAAACTAAGACATCTCCTTGATCATGTTTATACTTTCTCAGCTTGCAGTTTGAGATTTGCCTCTGCAACCTTAAGGATCGCTCTCGGTTGCGATATGATAGACAAAGAAGCTCTTAATTTTTTATTCAATACAGTCAAACACTGCAAACCTTACTTGACATTGATTTTTAGGACCGTTTGTCTCTCATTAATTTCTTAAAAAAGCTTAGATGATTCTAGTTGTTGAACTTGGTCCTGAATTAATATCAAAGCCCCTACTCTATTCCACTCAGTTCTAAGGTTAACCTACCTGATGAGATACTCAACAGCTGCTTCTTATCTCTGAAGTATCCTTACCAGTTGCCATGGTTTCCTCCATGGCTTTATGAAAGGCTATCTCTTTCTCGTTCAGGATTTTTTCACTTAGAACACATTAAAGGATTTCCGCTACAATGCTTTTCACTATTTAAAAACCATTAGTTCCAGTAGTCTTGTGTTGAGATATGCATATTCGTCTCCCGTTCCTAAAATAGAAGTTCTATATTTTTGCTAATGGTTTGGTCATTCACATGGGTCGAAGAATTGCAAACTATTCTCTCGAGGTAAAATACTTCCGCACCTACAGCTTCGAATTTCCAGAAAAACTTGCATAATAAGTAAGGCATAAGTGTTATTCAATGCTCCCCCACCCCTTTGACCTTCACAGTTGGTTTACTGTGACTAAAGGCCCCACATTTAAGGATACTGCACTTTAAAGCAATAGACAAATATCCACCTATCGGATGTTTACATCAGCTGAAAATGGATTTGGGGCGGTCGACTATGGCAGGAGGATGTTCTAATCGTGTTTGATTTTCCAAGTTTCTGAGCTTGCCTCTGTATTAAAAAACAAAACAAAGAAAGAAACAGACAAATAATAATGCAGACAAAGAAACATTTATGTGGCCTTAAAAGAATGATTTTAGAAGCTGTTGCCATTGAGAAAAATGTTTGAAGTACAATAAACAAATCCGGACCAACATTATGAAGGCCATGGATAGCCAAAAACTTAAGATTCTAGTGTCAAAGTATATTCTATGCCATTGAACAGCTTTGTAGGATGTGGACCAATCCTTGAAGCTATCTAGAATGGGAACTTTTTTGGCACGAACAATTGAGCGACATATAAGTCGTTCAATATGATTAAATAATCACTGCATAGGTCCTGCAGCCATGCCTTTAGGTTCAGCTATATTTCCCATCTCGGCGTATGAGGACATCTGCTTCACTTATGTAGCAAAGCTTAGTTAAAAAGCGATATATAAGCTATTCAATGATTTGCTCTGCGATGTGTCACAATTATATAAGGTCAGTACACATGTATTATAGTCCAGAAATTATAATGCAAGACATCATGCTAAACAGTAAAATTATATTAGATATTTTCACTCATTTGTTCACATTTCTTGGCATAGACGATTTTAAGGGACCATTTGGTATGAGGAAAATGGAGGGAAAGGGAAGAGAGGAAAATTTTTGATGCGCTCGTTTTAAAAATATAAAGAAGTGGGGTTAAAATTTTTTGATTTATTTTAATTATTCTTTTATATTACATGTTCTACTTATCAAAATTTTATAACCCAACTTCTTTAATTTTTTAAAACAAGCTTATCAAAATTTTCCCTCCCCTCCCTTTCCCTTCATTTCCCTCATACATACCCTAAGGGAGCGCTTTTACACCTTGAACTAATCTCATATTTTGACATTAATACTGCTTTAACCAGCGAAATTAAGGACCACATTAGCCAAAATTATTATTACCTCTGGTCTTGATGATATTCAATCATCAACACAATGGTGGCATGAACCTTATTTTGACAAAAAAGCCAAGGAAAAAGCAATCAATTTCTATGTCTCAAGCCACATGGAAATCACTATTGCAATCAAACCAAGCATATCTGATAAGAAGCAAAATGGCAAGGTGAAAAAAGTAATTAGAAGCAATTGAACAAAGGTAAGATAGACAGTCAAGAAAAAACCAACTGATGATGATAGAATATCTCAAAAAAAGAAAATAATTATAAAATAAGTCACAGAAGTTATCATTTTCTAGTTTGAAACTTGTCACTATAGGTTGCTTAAGTTTTTATTAGCATTTTTTAGTTATTATTTTCTTTTCTTGGGACTTGATTATAATTCTCCCAAATACAAATCAGTTTGAAATTTGCAGTTTGTACAATGATCAAAGCAAACTTTTTTTAAAAAAATCACAACAAATTAAAATACCTATTAAATTTTAAAATAATTAATATATGATTTTCACATGAAATTGAAGAGTTTTTTTTTTTACCTAATTTCACTAACTTTTATCATAAAAAAAGTAAGTTTTTTTTTTAATAAAATCATAGATATCCACAAGATTCTCATTTGAGCGGAGTTTTACATAAAGTACATATCCTAGGAACAGTGGAGTCTAGGGTTGAAGTCGAAGTGTTCTGATCTCCGTCATGCAGCTCAGACTGCTTCGTTCCAGGGACCGGCTCTCCGTCTCTCCATGGCTTGAAAGGTGTGTCCTTTCCTTCTTCTTCAACCAAACGGCTTCTTACGGCAGCAGCAGAAGAGCAGATCGGGAAAATGAGAGAGCTCCTGACGTATTCGACAGATCCGAGTTGTTGGGAAACCATCTACTTATGGATGTAAAATTAGATGAATGCATGTTGGTTTCACCAAAAAATAGATGAATGCAGGGTGGTTTCACCTTTGTCTTTACAAGTGGTGCTCAGCCTCCTTGCCACCGGCTCCCGCGGTTGGACCCGCCGTCAGATTGTCAACTTCTTCAACGCCGATTCCGTCGATCATCTCAATTCCCTGGCCTCTAAACCCTCCAACGTCATCTTGGCTGATGGTGATCCCGCCGTTGGCCCTTGTGTGCGTTGCTCCAATGCCTTATGGCTTGATCAGTCCCTTACTCTCAAGCCCTATTTTAAACACATTATGGACTCTGATTATGGAGTCGCTGTGAACCCGGTGAACTTTCAGCCCGAGGTAATGTTCCGTCCCAAAATATCTTTAATTAAATGTAATTTAAATTTGACTAAAGAATATATTTGGTCCTTTAACTTTATACAAAATTTCAATTTGATCCCTTAACTTTGAAAAAAAAAATATTTGGTCATTTAACCCTAAAATCCGTAGGCTTTAATGATAATTTTTGTGACAATTACAGATATTTTGAGAATTAAACTTAATATGTTAGCATATGAGAATATTTTTTCAACATTTAATATCTCAATGTCGTTATTTTTCAAAAAATTTTAAGTTTGAAGACTAAAAGAATACTTTTTAAAATTAAAGAACTAAATTGAAACCTCATATAAAATTAAAGAACCAAATATATATTTTAACCTTTAAATTTTATATTGCTCATTACATTATATTGTCAAATGCGTGCCATACCCTCTTTCTCTCTTATAATGATGTTTTAAAGATGAAGACTCCAGAAGGCATGCCGGAACTTCAAAAGTGAAAGCATGTTGCTTTTGAGTTTGAACTTATCCCCTCTTTTTTTTTTGCCTCCTAAAATTCATCTCATTAATTGTTATATTAATTGATGCATGATATGTATATACACACACAACCCGATTATTTTCTTCTTCGCCTTTGTAAATTTTAAATGCAAAGTCGTTGAGTTTGAGAGAATACAACGATTTCAATTTTGTGCAAGGAAATTAATTAAGGGAATCAAGAACAACAACTTGTTGTCTTGATGAGGGGCTTTATGAAATGGCTATATATAACTTGTGCAGGCTGCTCATGCGGGGCAACAAATTAATTCGTGGGTGGAAAATGAGGCAAGTGTCCTAGTTAAAGACCTTATTCGTGAGGGGTCTCTCAACAACTTAGTCAAGCTCGTCTTTACAAATGCCCTATACTTCAGAGGAGCATGGCATGAGAAAGCAAATGCATATGGCAACAAAGAGAGAGAGAAAACAAATCCAATCATACTAAGAAAACAGTGTGGTGAGAACGAATACAAAGTGAGTGCTCCCTTCATTGCTGCCAAGATGGGAGTAATTGATAGCAATGGCATTTTAGGTAGAATGCATAAGCTTGGACGCACATATAAAAAGCGACGTGAAGAAAAGCGTGCTTTCTCTATGCATTTCTATTATCCGCATTCATTTAAATATGAATTTTATCATGAACCTGAGGTAGATCTAATGGAAGTTAATGGCGTACTGACCCCAGAATTTAATATGTCTTCTGAGGTGAAAACTTCCAAGGTGCTGAGGGGACTAGGGATAAGACTGCCATTCTCTGGAGGAAAGTTGACAGAGATGGGAACTTCATGTGATGGTGGAGAGTTATATGTTTTTAACATAATTCAAAAGACATTCATCCAAGTAAATAAACAAGGGACTGAAGCTGCAACAGCCACGGCTGCAATAGTAATGTCTGGGTGTCCACCGGCTTTGACGCCTGTACGTCGAATAGTTGCACTTCAGCCGCCATATCTCCTTCCTGATGGAAAAGATGACTGTGTTGGCTATGCTAAAGCAGAGTTGAAGGTTCATCAAATATTCTGTCGTCTTCCAACTTACTAGTCTCCTCCTATATTATGTGTCATCATTAAATATTTTACTCTTAGTATTTTTATTTTTATTTATCCCAAACTTTGGGACTTTCTCTGCAGATTGATATGATTTACTAGACATTTTCTGATATGTTTATTTGACTGGATCAGATAACTGCATTGCCAAGTCCAATTGGGAGTCGATCCCCCAAGAACCAGTACTGAAAGGGTCAAAAACTCTTTCACTTAAAAGGCGTCTGGACTTGTCAAAAAATGCTTTTAAAAATACTTTTTCCTAAATCAGAACAAATTTGTAAAATTATTTTTAAAATTATATTTTAGTTTCCATTCAAACATCTTCTAAATCCAAAGACCAGTAATAATATCATTAGGCATAACTATATTTTATATAAGAATCATTTAGCCCATGGGCCTTAAAAAGTAGGGGAATAGCCCATTTTTCTAATGCATTAGGTCTTTCCTAATTAGGATCGTCATAATCATAGAGGTTGATAAAATTATTTTATATTTTATTTGGACATAAATAGATAGTAAAACAATCAATCTAAATTATGACTAATTATAAATAATGCCTCATATTCCTTTTTTCCTTTAGTTTTGTTTTTTGAATGCCTCATAATTAAAAAATAATACTTAAGAGATCATATTTACTTTAGATTTTATAAATATTAAAATAATTATTTAAAAAATTAAAATAAAAATCTAGTGCCCATGCATTAGCTTACTTTGCGCTGATCTACTGCGTATGTGCTTTGGTTTATATAATAAAATGTCCTAACCAAAAGGAATGGTCTATCAAAAAGGGATTGAATAAAATTCTAATATTAAAAAATTAAAACTAGACTGTTTGACAAACATAATTGTTTTCTCTATGAGTGCAAAGGTTAAGTGTGAGAAAATTGATAAAACTTAATTTTTATATATTTTGTCACACATTAATCTTGGATTTAAATGATATATTAGGCTTAAATGGATGTTTTATGTATTATTGGATTAATTGATTGATTTTAGAATTTTTCATAGAAATTCAAATTTGGATTGAAAATATGAATTGTGGTGATTTCTTATTTTTGACTTGAAATTAATATTTCCTATTTCTATAAAGTCAATTCTCATACTTTTAGAAAGTTTTTCAACTTGCCTAATTTTTTGTGGATATCTAATCTACTTAATCTACTAAACTAGATTAACTATTTCTTTAAAGTCATTTCTCATGTCACGTTTGATTTAAATAAATTTTTTTGCCATTTTTACTGTTATGTTTTTGGGCCTATTCCAATGGGACTTTTTTGTTTTTGTGCTCAATTATTTGGGCATAACCGTCCACAACATTCGAGACCAATAGAAAAGTATTGCAATCTTTTTTTTTTAATTTATGAAAAACAGAAGCGCACAACATTATTCAGAGTTGCTGGACAAAAAATTATATATCAATATTTTTTGACCCACAAATTGGAAATCAATATATCAAATAAAAATAATAATAACGTTCATCATCAGCACTACTCATAGCCTCACTTTAACTCACGATATGATATAAAATAAAAAAGAAAAAACATAATACTAATGGGATTGGGAGGGGACAGCCCTGTAGCTCATCCCGTCCCGTCCTCTGTTATGAATAGGGATTTTAAGCAAGAGATGTTGGTGGAGAAGCAATATGGATTTTCCAAGCCCCATGAACTTAATTGTTGCTTGTTCTACTAAGCCAAGTTTCCTTGACAGCTAATCTAAATTGGTTCATCTGGTTCTGAATTCGTAGAGTGAGATGATCAGTACATTTTGTTGAAGCTTTTGTGCAATTTGAAGCGCAAGACGTGACAATGGAACTTCTAATCCTTTGAATTTATTAATATTAAAAAGTTAACCATGGTAGAAAACACACTTTGTAAAACGTTTAAAAATGCTGTCATGGTTATATAATCAACTTAAATCACAAGAAAAATTAATCATAATAGAAAAGAGTTAAATCAATCCTTAAATATGTGTATCATAGTTAAAAGAGCTTTTCTAAGTTAACTGCAAGCAAGATTCAAAATAAATGGGGCTTTGGGTATCATGAAACCCAGAATGTCATATTCAACTATAAACCCATAACAAAATACTATTGAATAATGCCTTTTATAACTTTCTAAAACTAAAAGTCATCTAGCATTAAAGGAGTGTTTAAATAGAAACCAAACCATGGTTTTAAAAGTAATTTTACGGTTTACGAAATAAATATGTGAAGAAATTTGTCTCGTTTTGCCAAACACCCCCTAAAGATCATTGTGGATCCACAACTCGCAACAAAATATGCAGATGTAGAAACGCATCTTATCAACGATTACACCTGTTTTCCCCGGTTGAAAATGCTAAGGAGGATCAAAAGAAGATGCCTAAAGCTAACTGAGAAGGTTGCCTAAAACGCATCTTATCAAGAGTTTCGAATATGATGTTATTTCTTCCTGCTTCCTTGCTATGACCATATGCTCCCATTTTGTTTTTAAAATGACATTTAGTATCTCTAATTGATGAGGCATTCGTAACTTTTGAAGAACTTGCAGGTTAAAGTGAAAGATGATTTTGATGCTTCTGCTGCTGAGAGTAAGACAGCTTTGAACAACCTTCCTGCCAATGGAGCAGAGTGGGTTGACCTTTTTGTGAGAGAAATGGCGGGTGCTACTAGCATTGATGATGCTAAAGCTCGTGCTGCTAGGATTCTGGAGTCTCTAGAAAAATCAATCAATGAACGTATTCATGTGTAGGCAACTCATGCTAATCAAAAGGTGCATTGCCTGCTACAATGACAAATGATACATGCACATAAAATTAGGTAGTCTGGAAAATTTTGGGAAGCAATTATTTGATAAACAAACTTGTGGATGCAATATTTATTCAAAAAAAAACAAAATTTATAAACCTCTTTATTTTATGTTAAGAGAAATCATTGGAAGGATACGTAGTAGATCAAGCTATCAAATAAACGAAAAATTCATTAAAATAAGTAAACTAAAGCACATGTGTACTAGATCAAACATAACCTACACCACACGCTGTGGATTAGAAATAGGCAAGTTGAACAACTTTGTAAAAATCAAATTTTCAAAATATGAGAATTGACTTTAAAGAAATGAGAAATATTAACTTCAAACCAATTAAGATCACAAAATATTATTTTTTCAGTCCAAAGTACCAATTTCTATGAAAAATTCTAAAATCAATCAATTAATCCAATAATACATAATACGTCCATTTAAACTTAAGATATCAATTAAATCTAAGATTAATGTGGTACAAAACATTTCAGCAATTAAACAATGATCTTTCATTGTTGGTTTTGTGTGAAATTATGTCAAAAGAAATTAAATTATATCAGTTTAAAGAAAAATTCCCCCAGTGACGACAGAACCTAAAACAATAGGAGAAGAAAAGCCAACTATTGTGGGTATGCTCGTTCTCCTCCTTCCTTCTGCTTCAACGCCTCGTCCTTTTGTGCAGAGCTCTTCGAACTTCCACTTCTTAAACGCAGCTTTTGCACCATTTCATTTCACTACTGCGGACTCCTCCACAATCCTACAAAGGTTAGATGAATGGAGTTCAACATGCCATTTCATTTCACAAATATAAAACTTCCTAGGTGGTGAAAATGAAGAGGATGATTTGGTACCTGCATCCATCGCCTATCATAATCCTTCGCTCCCATTCATCTTACAAAGAGAATAGAGATGTTAACCTTGTCACATTACTAATCTGATCATAATATAAAAATTAGGGGGGGAAATCATCAAAGGACCATAAGAAAAGCACCAGCAAGTTCATTTCATCCATCATATCCTCGCTGTTCCCTCTCCACCATCGCATTCACTCTTGAAAACGCTAATTGCTAGTTCTTCTCTTGATCGACAAAGGCAACAACTCCCTGCTATCGCAACCTTGCCTCAAGTCAAATTGAGCAGCCCACACCATGAACATGTCGTCTCTGCCTCCGCAACATGATAACCATTCGCGTCAGAGCCTCTCCGCCATCGTCATGCTCACCAAATTTCCCGATCATCTTCAATGTTTAGCTCCTTATCAATGAAGATGAAGATTAAAGAAGAAACTAATGAAGATCTCACAAAGAGAGAGAGAGGGGGGGGGAGGAAGAAATATTGGACTTGTTTGGATTGACTTATAAGTAGCTTTTCAAATATGATTTACAACATACGAAGTAAGTATATAATGAAAGTTTTGTCTCAACTTATGTGAATTTATTTAAAATTCTATTTTCAATAGAACTTAAAACAAATCCTTAATGGTTGGAGGCTGTGAGGAAGGGACCGTTAGGATTAGAGATTGAAAAAGTAGCTTATTGTCAATTTAGCTTATGAAAAAGCGAAATTGGATAAAAGCTAAATTGGATAAGTTGAATTGTATTTGTATTAAAGTTCAGAAAAGTTAGTTTGTAAAAGTAAAATTGGTAAAAAGTTATTTAGATTATGATTGAATAAAAATAAGTTTGTTTGTAAAATTATCAAAATAGGTATGAGTTTTAATAAATAATGAGACATAATAAAAAAATAAATTTACATTATATAATAAATTTAAATCATTTCAAAACCAGAATGTTTATAATTATTGTAACAGATAAGTTTGCTTTTTATGTAAATTCATTTTTTATGCTATTTAGCGTCCAAAAGCAAAAGGCCCACGCCACCCCACGCCACCCCACCCCACCCCACCCCAACCCAACCCAACCCAACCCACCTTACTTTCTCTTTCTCCTTCTCCTTTCTAATCTCTTATTCTGCGTCTTTTGTGGATGAAAGCTTCCACCCTTTTTCTAAATGAAAGCTCTGTAGCCCACCAGTACCACTACATTTGACCCTTCGTTTTCTAATATTGTTGCTTCTGAGAAAAGGAGTTGAGAAAGCATGATGACATAAGCAGTAGACGCATTCACGGTGACGAGGTGACAGAGGTCACGGCGGAGGTTGCGATGCTTTGCCTTTTGTCGATGGGAGGATAAATGAGTTGCTTTCATATATGAGAAAAAGAGAGAGAATAAAATGAAGGAGACTCCCACAAGCACGATGAAAATAAAAAATAAGCTACTCACAACAGCTTCTCTAATCGTGCGATTTAATCTTACTTTTCAGTTATAAACAGGATGACCCATAAGCCATGCCAAACATGTCAAAATTGCAGATTGAGCTTATGGCACCAATAAGCTACTTTTAAACTCCACAAACTCCCTGCCAAACAAGCACGAAGGAGACTTCAATGAAGGAGCTGAGAACTAACCTTGGGATATGAGGAAGAGAATGATAATAGGAGAGATAGAAAGCATAGGATGTGATAGGAAGTAATTACTAAAGATTAAAAAAAAAAGTAAATGGCAGGAGATTTTAAAATTTAAAATTTGTTTGGGAGAAAGTGCAACAGCTCACACAAAACCCCAAGTTTCATTAGTGCAAAACTTGGCTAAAACAAATTGATGCAATTTTTTTTATTTGTCCATCAAGCCATATTTTTCTTATGAATAGTGATTTGTGTCTAGGGCTAACATGAAGCCATAATTTGAAACTAGCTTAAGTGGAAGAAATTTATTAGTTATATTGATGTATGGAGAACACATCACCTCATGTCGTATTTGTCAAAGTCCCTTTTCACACATAATCAATTATATGTTGCATTATGCAGAATGTATGGGTTGTTTTAAAATGGTTGCTATTGAAAGTGAAAATGAAAGTAAGAAGACCACAACCAAAGTTGTGTATGAAGTGAAGGTTATTATAAATTTAGTTTATGTTTCTTGATTATATTGTGAGCTGATGCCATTTGAAATATAAATTATATTACGTTGTATTCATTTTATTCAAGTAAAAATAATTCTAAAAAGATAAGCTTTCTGCGCGACTTTAATAAGAAAATACATATCTTTAACCCCAAAAAAAATGTAAATGTAAATACTAAATAGGCTGTGCATCTGTTTCGGGGAGCCAGCCTCTACCTCTAGAGTCCAAAAGCGGCATATTGGGCCCAAGATGCTTGCTTCAAGATCCAAAAAAGGAAAAACAAAAGGCCGTTTGCTGTGTGAGTCGCTCGAGAGTCGAGACTTCGCTTCGAGGTCTTTCAGCTTGCCTAATGGACGACGGCCCCCGATTCAGAGGCAGAGAAACCATGGGTGTCCAAGCAGTGACTCGATCGTCTCCTCCCCCCAGATTGAAGACTTTAAGCCACAAGTTTATGGAAAATCCTAAGGTACCCTTTGCTGTTGCTCTGGTCTTTGCGGATGCCATCCTTGCCTTCCTCATCATCTCATTTGTCCCATGTAAGTTCAACACGGATGTGGATTTTCTACTGTCAGCTAAATGAATGTGGGCTGTGCAGTCAATAAAAAGCCATTTAACTGATCTAATGGGAAATCGCATGCCATGTTAGACACTTTTAATTATGAAGAAACCGTAAAGTGCATTATTTGAGCTTTCATATTCAAAATAGTCATTGTAAATATCCCCTCAGAATATATCAGTGAACCAATTCAAAGCATGAGTTTAATTTGAGGTATGATTCTCTTCAACCAAAAAATAGACATGGCATATAATCCCCAAACGAATGATTGTAATGGCTTAATTTTAGTAACTACACATGCTACAGTCATTTAGCCAACTGCAGAGAATCCACATCCATTCAACATTCTGTCCATTTTTCTCATGCATCCGGACCTCTTTGGGAAGGGGGTTTTGGTACCAATTTGACAGCTGGTGTTTGTCTATATCCTTCATTGCAGATACAAAGATAGATTGGGACGCTTACATGTCACAGGTAAGCATCTTTTTGGGCTATTGGCCAAACACATGAAAAAGATCTTTTTTGGGCTTGTCTGTGTCTGTGTCTGTCTATATCCCTATAGATGAAACTAGGCGGTCAATACGCCATCCAGATGGATTTTAAATAGCATGACTATGTTTTTATTGAGTTCTCGATTGACTTAAATTTGTTCAGTTCTTTTTAAGGGACAATGTAGGCCTAAAATTTTCAATTTCTTGCCCTGAGTCCCTAACATTTGCGGGCTATCTCCAGACGTTTTAATTTGATTACCGAGTTTACCGGATCTGTATTATCAATTTTTAGTCCAATGTTGCTCATGAAACAGGTTACTGGGTTTCTTGGAGGGGAAAGAGATTACAAGAACCTAAAAGGTGATACTGGGCCTCTGGTCTACCCAGCCGGATTTCTATACATCTATTCTGCATTCCAGTATCTAACTGGAGGAGAAATTTATCCAGCTCAGGTTATTGGATATGCCTAATACTTTTAGGATTACATTTCTTGTTAATTATAGATTTACTTATTTCATATTTCTTTGCTGATGCACTGTTGCATCAAAAGTGATGTGTTGGTCAAATATGGACAGCTGGGTGCTTGCTTCATAGGCTTCCCCTCTTCCCCCTCACCGCCCCGGGGGGGGGGGGCGCCCTCTCAGTGATGGCGAGGGGTTTTCCTCACTCAAAATGTACCTATAACATTTTCACAAGAAAAAAATTTACTATACCAAGAGCATTTCCTGCGTTTTGCTAGAAAAGCCAATCAAACAAGTCATTATGTTTCTCGGGTCTACCCAGTTTTACTGCGCATGATACTGAAATTGGCAAAGAAAACATTTCGTTTCTTGTGCAGAGCCTTTTTATGTGGTTTAGTCCTAAAGAATGCTACTATGTTGCTGATGCAAAACTCTTTCCCTGTTACTGGCTTCAAGAAAAACCAGATTTAAGGAAGTTCAACTCTTAATTATAATGATTTTCATATATATGATTAATGAGAGCATGAAAGAATCATTGAAGGAATCATCACACGTTTCTCTTCTCTCGTTGCAGATTTTGTTTGCATTTTTGTATACTCTCAATCTGGCAATCATTCTCCTGGTATATGTGAAGAGTGATGTGGTAAGGAACTCTATCTGAGGACTCATTTTTGTCATTGTGTTTTCTTAAAATGTGGCTATATTTAGGAGACGTGATCAATCGTGTTTAACAAATGAAATCTTCAACCTTTGCTGCTAGTCCCTCCTGACCATCATTGCTTTTCTTTTGCATAGCATTAACGACAGTTTTCATTGTTCTTGAAATGTCTAACAGGTTCCCTGGTGGGCCCTTTGCTTGCTTTCTTTGTCAAAAAGATTGCACTCTATTTTCATGCTTCGCCTCTTTAATGACTGTGTGGCCATGACACTTCTTCATGCTGCTTTGCTCTTAGTCATTCACCAAAGGTGGCATCTTGGTTTAATTATGTTCAGGTAATGGTTCCTTTCCTGAGCGTGTCTTCCTATCTGTTAAAATTTTTACAGGGCTTTTCGTGTTTATTTTTTAGTGGGGCTGTTTCGGTGAAGATGAATGTGCTTCTTTATGCTCCACCCTTATTGCTGCTGATGCTAAAGGTGAACTATATATCGTTGAGTGTGTTGTATCATTCACTTGGAATTTGGATGCAGAATTTTTTAATTAACGTCCTTATCTTCAAACACGTGCAGGCCATGGATATCAGCAGGTTGTTATTGGCGTTAGCTGGTGCAGCATTGGTTCAGGTGTTTGACTCTGTTGTTTGATTCGCCCTGTATGTTTTATTGTGTCATGATCTTTAACATGTTACTCCTCTGGTCCTATTTCTAAGACATTTCCAGCATATTTCACGCAGACCAAGAAAAACACTAAAATGCATTAATTCTTCATTAAAATATAATAATTTTTCAACCTTACCCATATTTAATATGTACACCTTTTAAAAGAGATAACTATCTATACTATAATAAATGAAAGACAAAATAGTACATTCATGCTGAAAATTTAATGAAGTGGCTTATAAATAGGATGAAAAAAAATTCTCTTTCTACCCTATAAATAGTACTAGAGGAGTATGTGGCAACAAACTTCCTCTTTTTGTGCTACTAGCTGTTGCTTTTTTCCTCGAATATCGTGCTTTACAGAGTGAAAATACTTTTATGAGGATAGGTGTATGTCTTTCTTTAACATGTTTTTTCACATTATTATTTGAGTGGGACTTATTGGAGGTGTGCAATTGGTGCGGAAGAGTGATCTCTGCCCAATATTAGTGTAATTTGTTAACCACCTAAGTGATGAAATGCTGCTGCAGATATTGTTGGGACTTCCTTTCCTGGTTTCACATCCAGTTGCATATATATCGAGAGCCTTCAATCTTGGCCGTGTCTTCATTCATTTCTGGTACTTGTTTCTGGAGTTTGTGCTTTGATGTATGCTTAATAACTGTGAGCCCCTCTGGCAAATTTAACCTTGAACTGTAATTAAGAAAGCCATCTGAGTTTATTGTTGATTGATTGTTAATGAGTGGAAGAAGGGAATCAAGTTGACTCAAATTTTCATTTTATACAGAGATTGTTACCAATGATTTCGCACAATGGAATATATTTGCACAAGTGCACCCTGATTTTCGCCAAAACAATACACTAGCAAATAGGCTGAGAAGTTTGGTGTCTTGAATGACTAATGAATTGATGCTCTGGTCAGTTTTTTACTATCAATCTTATGGAAAGTGCCAAACTCTTCAATGTAAAAGGGACCCTTAAAAATTGTTTGCATGTTTTCCTTCAGGCTGCATAATTGAATATCTGTTCATCTGTGCCTTTACATTTACATGCATTTCTTTCATGGGTTAAGGTGTAAATTTGCTTCAAAAGTTTTTGGTCAGGAGTGCTGGGTACTTGATAGTTTTTTTGGTGTAATTTTGCTCTAAAAGTTTAAAATCATATTAATATTACCCTTTACTGTTAAGAAAGTAACCGTTAAAATAATGATGTTAATCGTTAACATTTTTAATAGTTGAAGGCAATTTTGCTATGATTTAAACTTCCGAACCAAATTGCACCCAAAAAAACTTTCAGGGCAAATTTGCATCTTAACCCTTCTTTCATTGATCCAAATTGGTTTCTCTCTGATGTATAATTTTGATTGCATGTTATCAGGTCCGTTAACTTCAAGTTCATGCCTGAACCAGTCTTTATATCCAAAGGATTTGCAATCTTTTTGCTGGCTGCTCACCTCATATTACTTACTTTGTTTGCGCACTATAGATGGTGCAAGTAGGTATAAAGTCCCCACCCCAGTGGGGGGAAGAAAACGGGGTTGTTGCATTTATATTTGAACAACATATTTGTAAGCTTTGAAAAGGGCGGGCTGCAATTTTGATATTGTAATCGAGCTATGCATTTTATGCATTTTATTAGTTTTTATACTTCTGTTTTAGGGCAACAAGTAGATGTCCCCATGACCTACTCATGAGGTTTATCCGTATCACTAGCCACTATATCAGTTGCAATAAGTAAATCTTGCTTCGTTGGAATAAGTAGGTTTCTAGTTTAGTTGAGTTTAGCATGTTGATGTGAGTTACTGTTTTATATTATGTTTACGTATTTGTTTTCTTGCAGACATGAAGGAGGACTTATCAATTTTCTGCACTCCAGATATGTCTCTATGAGGCATGGCAAGGCCAGTTCATCTTCCGTGAAGGTTCTTACTAAAGAACGTAAGTAATGAATCGCATAAAATTTCGTGAGGACTAGATTAATTCTTACTTTTTACTAAAGCTGAAATTCCCATTTCTCTTCTTCATGCTCTTCTTTGAAATCCTAAACTTGCCTTATACTCAGATATTGTGACGACTATGTTTGTTGGAAATTTCATTGGCATTGTTTGTGCAAGGTCGTTGCATTATCAATTTTATTCATGGTAAGTTCTGCTGAGCATAGTCCTTGCCTAATTTTTGCTACAAGGTCTCATTGCAAAAGTTGCTTGCCTTGTTTCCTACTTGTTGTAGCTCGATAATTTTCGTATCAGTTTTTCGCCCATAATAAAACTTCTCGTAACTGGATCTGCTTTATTATACTACTGATTTGGAGTGAGGTGGTGGAAATTCTAAATCCTTGCCTGAACAAAGATATCTTTCCTGTTTATAATATTCTGAAGACGTTTCTTGGGAAATTATTGTGGTCCAATCCTTATTATTTACGCAATGATTGCATATATTTCTCGGTGGATCTTTTTGGTGAATAAAAATGCCTTTGGGTGTGAACTCTTGTCCGCAAGCTTTCTTCTTTTATTGGTTTTAGAGTTAAGCTGATATTTCATCTGAGGGTTATTTCATTTATCATGCTGATATATGTGAACTATCTTTTTCACAGTCAATTAGAAATCATCCAATAGCATAGATCATGTCAAAGCAATAACCCCTAGTTTCCTTTATTTTGCTGAACCGAGTAGACAAACATTATGAAACGTGTTGCCGAGCAAAATATTATCTATCGAATGCAATGGTGCCAATGAACATAACTTGGACAATGGTATGTGGTACAGGTATTTCCATAGCTTACCTTACCTTCTGTGGAGAACAAATTATTCGACATTGATGCGGTAAATTATTCTAAATCTGCAGCCTTGCTCTTTTTTTTTCTTTTTTTTTTAAGTTGGAAAAATCACTGGGTTCCAAGGAAATAATATAATCACCAAAAACTCAGTCACAAGACCTTGTTGCCATTTCTTGCCTTGAAACTCGTTATTCACTTGTTATGGGATTTTTTGGTAATTATATTCCTTCCTTGGGATCACATAATGATTTTTCTTTTTTAATTTATGTGCTACATGGAATTCATAACAAGATCAATTTATGTTTATGGAGCAGGTTAATTTTGTTCATGGGAGTGGAGATGTGTTGGAATATCTATCCTTCAAGCAGCCTTTCTTCAGGGCTGCTTCTCTGCCTCCACTTAATTATACTCTGGGGTTTGTGGTCTGCTCAACCGGATTATCCCTATGTACAAGATAAATCATCCACACAAAAAGATAGATAGGAGTTCTGGAGCCTCCTTTTTCTTCTATTTCTGTGGAGGAAAGGGACAAACTATTTCTCCCTCTCACCTCCCTTTTTTTGGTTTTTTTTTTTAAATGTGAGTCCTAATGTTCTATTTTATTTAGAAATTCTTGTGTGAAATACTCTCATACTCTCACACTCTCAAATACTCTTTATATCCGTTTTTTTTTAAATAATAAATAGTTTTTGAGTATGACTTGTTCATATTTATAGAAGACACTTAAAAGCTATTTGTAATTTTTTTTTAAATTTCTTATTTTACTCCCATTTAATTACTTGTTAATAGTGTATTTATCATCAAGGTAAATTCTCTATCTGACACTTTCTTCGCATAAATACGGGTATTTTTTTTTTTTGTGGGAATGTTAAATTTTGTACATATTCATTACCTCTAACTATAATAAACTGTTTTCATCAACACGATTGGTTTATTGTCAATTATTAAAAAATAAATAAATGGAGTATATCTTACTGTTAGTAAACGTGTTCCAGTGACATTTTATCAATAGAACCTCTCATTTCAGAATTTTAGTGAAACTACACAAGAAACATTGGCAAACTAAAGTTAAGGTCAAAGAAGTCAATGAAGGAAATATCTCTTGGATTCAATTTGTTTCCATAGCAGATAATTGTCTTTGAAGGATCATGGCAATGATGAGAATTAAAATAAGATTACAAATTACATAGGGGTTAATGTATGATTTTTAACAGATGCTGCCCCAATTATGTAAATTTCATTGAGTTCAACTTGCCCATCTACTTGAGTTCCGAGAAAAACTTACCAATCCAACGCTTTATGTTAAAAGCTATATTTATTTGTATATTTAACCGATTTAAGCATGAAATGCTCTCTTTCAAAAGAACCACCTTGTAATTTATCAAACACAATAAACTTACATTTTCTCACATTTCTAACTTGCATTTCTTTCTCTAGGCACATGTACCTTCTTATTGGTCTTACTGGAGACAAAGTTGTACAAAACCATGAATTTCTGCTTTTAAGTATGCAACTCTCTTTTGTGCAGAGAGAAAATTAACTTTGTTAAAACTAATGAAAGCTATCTTTTCATTAAAAAAAAATAAACAAGTCTTTCATCCACCAAGCACAATAAAAATACTCTCTCACACATTTTCCCTTTTCTTAAATCCATTTTTCATGTTCCAACCACAGCCTTGCACTAGCAACAAAAAAAAAAGAGGACTTTTTACAGAGGTTAAAAATGACTTTTTACTGCAATTTTGGAACTGGCGTAGAAAACCCGTGATAAAAAGCCTTTTTTATACTAATGTTAAATTATAAAATAGAAGTCTCAAGTGCACTTGTCCATATAAGCTTTCCATCCTTCAAGTCGATATTCATGAGCTGCCTTGGCTGGATTTGGTGCCTTTATGATCCCACGACCCACAATTATTATGTCACTTCCATTATTATATATCACCTGCAACACCATTTTTTTTAACTGTCATTTGTCCAGAACACCATCCTCTAATATAAAAACATGTATCAATCATGTGATGGAAGCAGAGTGAAAAATATTAAGATAAAAAAAATGAATTACACATTTATTTCTCTGCAATTTCATTAAAATTGCACGGATTAAACTTCTATATTTTCGAAACCTAAGAATGAATAATGATGGATTGAGGAGAATGGAGATAAAAAAGATAAATTTTCTTTGATTTATAATTTAATAAATTTAATAGATGTTCTTTTACTTATAATTGCATAAGGGGGTGTTTAGATCAAGGAAGAGAAAATTTGATTGAGATATTCTCTTTTATTTACATTCAAACAGAAACGGATATTTTGTACGGTTAAGTTAAATTATGACCAATGAAAACAACCAAATTAGCTGGCCAAGGGGAAATGCTAATCAGTTAATCATATTTTTTTCTATTATTGTTAAATCGAGGCATTTCTCTCAACAAATTCACATTTTTCTACTCACTATAACATGGGTTCAAACAACTGTGTCGTCTCTAGCTACCCAGCAGAGAAATTCAACAATTTTGATTACCTAAATTTGGATTGTCTGAAGTAAAAGTAATAAGAGAGTGATGCAAAAAATAAGATTATGTCTTGGTTCTACTTTCTCTCTTTCCTCTTCTCTCTTACGTCAGAGACACTTTACAAACTTCTAACTTCAGAGAATCCGAATCCATACCTACCTCATGAAAGTGATCAACTTCTATTTACGAGTAATTTAACCACACACTAAGATAGAAAAATTAGAAGCAGATGTGGAACAGAAAAAAGAAACTTACAGAATATGGAGTGCTATATTTCTGCCCTAATGCATCACCACCAGTGACCATTTGAACTCCGGGAGTTGCATGAATGAAAGAAGGATTGACTGGTTGCCCTGGCCATGATGCTGGATTGACTGAAATGAAGCCAATGACAAAATCCGAATGATCCTCGGCAACTCTCACCGCTGCAGCTGTATAATCTCCTGTGGCAAGGTTACCGGCTGAACTCATTTCAGCAAGCAACAACAAGCCCCTACCCCGAGGCAAACCCTGAGTGTAACTCAGCATATGTTAGGCTGTCGTTTGAGGTCTTTCTGTAGTGAAAATGATTTTATAATAAGTATTACTCACCTTCAACTTCAATCCATCAACAATTCCTGGACCAGAAATAATGTGAGCGTTTACCATATCAGCCCACTCCAGTATGTGATAAATCCCCCTTCAAACATCAGAATATGTTGATGTCACAATAAAGAATAAACTAATGGAAGAGAAATGCAAAGGAGTCAAGAGTAGGTCAAAGTGTCACCCTGCATATTGCATAGTAACTGTGTTACCGATATCAGCAAATTTACGATCCTCAAAGACTAAGAAATTATGTTTCTCTGCAATCTTAATTAGAATATAGAATAGGTTAGGATTATAGGGAAGAAAAATGAGTGCTTCCTTAAATACTATCACATGATGCCCATATTCACATACAACACTTCTACCATAGGCAAGGAGCAGAACGTAAAATAACGTAACATTGGACATATACAATAATTCATCAGATTCCTCAAAATTTATCAGACATGATGCACCAAATTATGCATGGCACTCCACCAAAGGAAATAGGAAAATCAATACAATTTCCTTAATGAATGCCAACAGACCCCCTATAGTCTGGCAAAGCATGCACACAATAAACTTGGAATTAGGAATTTTACCATGCGAAGCTTAGAGCCAAAATCAGGAGTAAAATCGGGCAAAATATCCACGTGAGTTTTCAGCAAGCATATCTCAGGCCCAACCTAATAGGAAAATGACACAGAAAACTAGTTAGAAAGAGTTAGCAGGGCTTTACTTTTAATCACAAACTAGCTTTTGAATAGAGAGGCATGACTCTTTACCCATTCAAGCTTCAACTTTCTTTCATTTGAAAACCCTTAAATTTTCAACATATATGAGAAATCAAGCCAAATGAGAGGCCTCTAGAAATAGCTAAAATAAAATTAAAAAATAAATAAATACAGAACTTAGGCTGAAAGTGAACATCTAAGTCTCAAGTGAAAAAATTAGTGCTAGTTTGTTCAAAGGATTTCTCTTTACCACTATCTCAGGAAACTTCCTCCAAAAGAAAATATCAAGTTCTTACCTTTGCTGCAATTTCAAGCAATTCAGCTGCAGTTCCAACATCTGCAGCCAAACAAAGATTACTCTCCTTCTCGGCCATAATCTCAAACAACCTCTTCCCAGTTGGGTTCTTAGACAACTTTGCCCTTTCCCCAAAAGACAAAGCCTTGACCCTTTTAGGCTTCATTGACTTTGCTAATGCAGCAACCCTCTGATTCTCTTCCAAGAATTTCATAACAACCTCTACCATATCCTTCTCAAGCTTTCCCTTTTCCCTCAAAATGTTTACCATTTCAGTCAACTTAACAATTGAATGTAGCCTGATCCCATTCTCCTCCAAATTCTCTCTCCCACCTTGCTCTCTATCAATCAAAACAACAGCATCGCTAACCTTCAACCCTGCAGCACGCAGGGGCGCAGCAGTTTCTAATACTGAAGTGCCACTGGTAACTAAATCCTCAATGATCAAGCAACTTTGGCCAGCCTTGAAATCACCTTCAATGGCTTTAGCAGTGCCATAGTCTTTGATTTCCTTGCGGCGCATGACCATGGGAATATTCTGAGTGACTGAGACACAAGTGGCAATGGGTAGAGCAGTGTAAGGGACACCGCATACAAGGTCAAAGGAAGAGGAGGAGACAGAGGATATCAGTGTTTGGGAGACTTGGCGGAGAAGGGAAGGGTATGATATAATGAGTCGGAGGTCCAAGTATATTGGTGAGGAAATGCCAGATTTGAGCTTGAAGTTGCCAAATTTGACAGCAGAGATCTCATGGAGATTAAGAACAAGGGACTCCATCAACAACGGTGTTAACATTCCCTCACAGATAGTGTGTCCTTCAGAGAGTGTTATAAGTATAACAATTGGTCGAAGATCAAATCTTGAGACTGCCTGTTACATTTAGTAAGCAATACGATCAGCTAAAAAATTTTAAGGTAGATGTAAGAACGCACAAGATGTACAAGATTTTATCCCGAAACCTTAAGCGTGAGAATTGGAACTAATAGCGAAAAATTCACCACGCTGCTCTCATATTGTGGGAACAAAACTTGTAACTTTAGAACGCACAACACAAACAACAGTATACATGCCTCAGCATAGCCGAAAAACCACGGAGAAACCAAATAGCATTGTGGACTCCACCAATTTTCTGTCGTTTCATCATCAAAATTAATTAAACCCAAGTCCAGCCACAATGCAGCAACCAATAAAAAAAATATGGACTAATATATAATTAAACAATGCAAGATTCGTAAAAGAATGTCTCAAAATTGGGTCATAACTCATAACAGAGTCAATAAAAAATAACATTGGGATAATTCGGTAAAGAAACGTGAGCTGTGAGGGCAATTCTCACAGAAGATTACCGGAAAATGGTTATTCTCAGTGTGCGCTGGACCAGAGAGTGCTACACCGGGAAAAGGCGCGAGAAAACGCAAAGGGATAAAAGGGCGGGACCCCAAAAGAAACTAAGAGAGATCCACTTTTTGGTTGGTCGCCGCCAGCAATGCTATCGACGGTGTAGGGAATGGCAATTTCTCATATCATACTGCTGTACTGCCTCATTGCTTCGTGCTATCCGAGATTATAAAGTTTGCGGCTTTCTGGTGTCGTTTGTGATGAATTCAGGTATTCTTCGGCTCCTATCCGCATCACCTCAAGTTAATACATATTCCCTCGAATTAAAAATATACTACGTCTGCTCCTAATTATAAGTTTCTAATTATAAGAGTTAGTTGATTAATTTAAAGAGATTAAGGAAGTAAGTTAAATTAGTTATTTGTTCTAAATAAGTGTTGTCTTTTCTAAAATATTCTTATTAATTAAGTGTACTGGCTAGAACTACTATTAGAAAGACTACTTTGAAAAAAAATATAAATATGAAAGACAAAATATATTGGAGTCTTATATTTAGGATCAAAATAAAATTCAAACAAGGTCTTATATTAAAGACCGGAGGTAATATATACCTATATATCAGTAAATTTATATAAATATAAATTACAGGAGTACGAGATAACTTAGTTAACATTAACAATAATAATTTTAAATGATTAAAATGGTTTTAAAAATGAAATAACTTTCCCAATTTATAGTTATGAACAGATGTAAAAGAAGAAGTTCCTATTATCGTAACAAGATTTATTGTTATGAAGGGGGATCAATTGATTTTCACTACAGAGAAGAACATTTATAGATATGAATTGAGGAAAGAAAATTACATGAACTTCGAAGAAATTTATTAACATGGATTTGGACGTGATGCAACAAATTTTGCTGCTTGGCTTGTTTGGAATGGTGATTGGAACTTTCAAAAACTTTGTTTTTTAATCGTGATTTATAAAACACAAAGTAAATATATAAGAAAAATTTTATTTCAACTTATATTAACAGTGTTTATAAATGATTTCAAATGAACTCTTCGACCTTATGGAAACCACACTGCAACATTGCCGTTATTATTGCTAAAATACCAATCTTCTTTGTTTTAATTTTACTGTTTTGTTTATACATACAAATGTAGTTGAAACTAGTGGTCAGTTCTTGTGTTGAAAAAATTATTTTTGCCTTAATAATATCATCTGGTATATATTTAATTATGGTTTCTTCTATTTTTTGTTCTATTATTGTTACAATATTTTAACATGGCAATACATTTTCTCCTTTACTTAATATAAGACTTAATTTGTAATTTAATTATGGATATCTTGTGAATCAACTCTGCATCAATGATACCTCTAAAGTCTAGAAGGAAGGGTAATAAAATAAATTTAATAAAGAATTTTTAAATTTATATTTAGTTTAAAAAATAAGTTGCCTTTTTCATACGTTCCTGTTTAATTCTTTAGATATGTAAACTAAAATCGTCACTTATTGCCCCATAAAAATACACCAGCAAGACTTTAAAAAAAAAAATTTAAATCAACTAAAAAATGAACAGTAATTGTTTATTATCATCATATTTTAGTCTTATATGATATAATGATAATTATATCATTATATTTTATAAAAGCTACGAGGCATGTATAATTTATAATGTTATTATTTTCGACAACAAAAATCATGGATGTCAGCACAAAAATGATTAGTCTTGTAATTATGATTCTATTTTGATTCGTAATCATCAATGTTTTAAAATCTTACTAATTTTATACTTATAACTTTGATATACCTGCCTTACCTAAGCTCTTAAATTGATCCATCTCATTTTCTAGCAAATAGTAATATTTAATAGCGAAATCATTCATACATGTTTTCCGAGCATGTGATCAAGTCTTTTTTAAACTGTAGCGGACAAACCAAGAGATTGCCACCGGATGCTTAACTCAAGACATAAAAAATTCATAAATTAGATTTTAATCAAAGAACAATTAAGATAAAATTATGAGATACCAATGTGCGAATGATTTAAACTCTAGGATCATATTAATTACCACCTTAATCCTAAATATTAAAGCTAGACAAGAATTTCTGCTGGGAGGGGGAAGGAAAAAAAGCTAGACAAAAGTTTACTTTAATTTTAAATATAAAACATTAATTCAATTTGGCTCTCAAATTTATAATTTTTTTAAAAATATTCTCATTAATTACACATCATAAAAAGTTTTCAATCATAGGATAGTCATGCACATGATTAGAAATGATATTCAATAACAAGAAGCTTTATCCCACTAAGTGAAATTAGTACATAAATTGCACGATCAACAATCAAGTCTTTAGATATATTGTTATACATGATTAGCAATGAAATTCATTATTATAAATAATTAAATTAATTTTTTAATATTCACCAATTAATTATCTTTTTTTTTTGTGCTAATGTACAAATTAGTTATCTGATTTTTATATTAAAAACTGAAAAGAATATCTTTTAATTGTAGACCAAGGGCATAAATGAAATAAAATAATTAATGCTATGGACATCTCCCCAAGTAACTTGTATTTGAGACGAAAAAATTCCTTCTAAAACATGATTAGTATTAAGGAGCACGAGTAGTTTTTTATTGTGATCTTATCTTTAAAGAAAAAGTCGACCAATTCAGTTGCCATTGATACAAAAAGTCCAAATTATAATTTGACTCAACCAACCATACTGTTTGGCTTCGAAAGTTTAAAACATTTAACACGGGGCAAAAAATAATTATTTACCCCATAAAACAAACACATCTCAAACCAGCCAAACAGGTAAATAAAACAACTATTATATGTCTGAATAGAAAATTATTTACCCCATAAAAAAGGTAACATTACTGAGTATCCGTTATATTGCATTACCAGAAGTCATAGCAACAGCATGTTTCATCTTAAAGGACATGGCAAGAATAGAAACTTAAAAGTGAAATTCTTAAATTGTTTGCTATCAAGGTTCTTTATGCATATTTGATTTCACAATGGAAATCATAAAACCATGTTTTTGTGGAAGTAAAAGCGTGATTTTGATGGTTTTCAACGTGAAATTAAACATAAGTTTAATATGACATGTGAAGGATCTCTAAAGTCAATAATGTTATGGAAAATTGTAAAAAATGTCAACATTAAATGCTTTCATTAGAAAGAACTTTCCCTAGGTCTTGTTCTAATGAATTATATTCTTCAATAGCTGCACTATCAAATTCCAGCTCAAATTCATAAATGAGCACAAATGGATAAATCTGTCAACCTAGTATCCCTGAGAAAACTTTAGGAAATGTGGGGATAATGAAAAACACATTTCAATAGCTCTCCAACAAGACAATGTGCAACGGTTTACCTTCATTCCATGACAACCTTCGCACCAAGAGCTTTCATTTTCTCTATAATCTGTTCTCCATCTTCCTTAGAAACTCCTTTCTTTATAATGGATGGTGTTTTCTCCACTAAATCCTTTGCTTCCTTCAGACCTAAATCCGTAAAACCCCTGACTTCTTTGATGATCTTAATTTTTGAAGCTGCTTCATAGGATTCCAATTTTAATTCAAATACAGTCTTCTCTTGCTTCTTCTCCTCTTTGGCTGCAGTAGGTGCCTTCATTGCCATTCCAGCCAAATTAGCAGCAGCTCCAGGTTTCATATACCCCACAGTAGGCATTTCCTTTAGTCCCATCTTTTTCATCAGAATGGGACCCAATTCTGCAGATTCAGCTAGTGTTAGAGACGCCAATTCATCAACAAGCCTGAAGACTCTCTCCGATGGAGGACTCCTATGCTCAGTAGGATCAAATGTTGCAGGATCAAAATCAGCTGGGAGCCTTCTTTGATCAATTTCCACTTCCTCCACATCATCGTCCTCCTCCTTCCTTGCAGCTTGACCAAAATATCTTGGATGGACATTCAAATTACTCAGATTAAGACCTCTAGCAGTCAAACAAAGAGGTTGTTTATAGAACCCATTGGGTAAATGACTCCTTAATCTTAATAGCAAGCTCATTCTAAACTAGTAGGGTTGCTATCTGCCTCAAAATGTCTAATCAGACTAGTAAAGTATACATTGGGAACTCCTATTCCGGCAAGGAAACACCTGAAAGGAGCAGGAAACAGAACATCGATATCAATGCATATCATTTAGTCTTGAGTAAACAAATAGTTTATTAGAATCCAGAGAACTTGATAGACTACAAGCTAAAGAATGAAAAGGAAAAAAGATGCCCAATTAAAAACCTCCAACTTCGCTAGTCACTTGACTACATGAAAGCAAACATCCTGAAGTGATGGACTCAAGTTCAGGCAAACGATCCAATCAGATAACTCTCGAAAGCGCAAACGTCATATAACACTTCAACCCAAAAAGGAGGGAGAAAACTACAAATGATAACGTTACTAGATCTTTAGGTGCAAATACCATAGTCACTCATAGGTAATCTTTACAGGCATAAGACAAAAGCACATCCAGAAAATTCAAACATTCACGTCCAAAATCAAAATCTAGAAAGCCCAAGTAAGAAAGTCAAAACGTGCAGGGAATGGGATCACGCATCTTCTTAAAACCTCCAGAGCATTTAATTTAAAAGACAAAGAAAATCAAAAAGTTAACACTCACCTGGAGAACACGCCGGAGAGATCGACAGCCACCGTGGGCGATGGCCGTTGAGTCGGTTCCGCCGAACGCACCAGAGAACAAGGTGAGATTTCCTTTGCGGGCTGGCGAGTGCACAAGGGTACAAGGTGTTTAGCGTTTTGAGTATTACCCTATTCGGGTTATCGTTGTTCGGATGGGGAAGAGACTATCCTAGTATCTGCCAAACATTCGTTAATATTCTATCCAAGCACCCAAATATGTTGTCCTAGCCTTAACACTAGGCTGTCAATTTTTTTTTTTTTGAATTAAAGACTGAAAATCTTACAAAACAACACTAGTACAAGGCGAGCCCTAGTTTCCTCTGTCAATTTTAATAAAGAAAATTAAACTATTTTGACTTAAATTTCATTGTAATTGTAATTATAATTAATATATAGGTATTTATGATTTTCAAAATGTTTATTTCAATTTAAGTTTTTTTTAATGAGATAAGTAAAATCACATATTCAGCAGCTCTTTATTATTATTTTTTTTTACCAGCCATATTCAGCAGCTCACTAATAGCTTAATGTAACTTGTTTCATAAACTACTCTGAATCAAATTTACATCTTAATTTTTTTAAAAAAAACCTAACTATTATTAATTCATTTTTTGCATTTAAATATTATTTTTCCTTTATCAATTCAAATTCGCAAATAAAAAATAAAAAAACACTCACATATATTGTTTGAGACGTGCATGTGTTATTATGTTTACTTAAAAAAGAGATGCATATGTCAGAGAAACTTATTAGTGACGAAATTATCACAATATATAATATATGAAAAGCACAACAATAATTAGCATATTTTTAATGAAAAAAACAGTGGAAATAATAAGGAAAAAGTTATCTAGAATGGGCTGAAGGCCCACACCTAAAGCTGCCAATACGGGAAAGCAAATAAAATCTGCTCCTCTTTTCCTTTTACCCAAAAGAAGGAACAAAGCAAACGTTGTTTGGGAAACGGACTTAAGGCCCACATCTAAAAATACAAAATAATAAGCATATATTTACTTCTTTATAACTCCCTTTGGTATTTTATGCGTATTCTTACGTGAACCAATATGTACATTTCTATGTGAACCAATTTTTGGTATAGGTCTTCCCATATTTTATTATCTCATAAATATAATTCAGAGATATATGGATATATCCATTTCATGTCAAAAGCAGACCCTTTCTATTTTTCGATTTTTTTCATTTTTTTTATTTTTTTTGTGCATCCAGTCAAGCCCCCCTTTTTTGTACATGAAATTTTAATTTGATCCTTTAATTTTGAAAAGTATACACTTAGTTGTTTAACTCTAAACAAGCTTAAATGATAAATTTTTTAACAATCATAGTTGTTTTAGAAATTAAACTTAATATGATAGCATTTGAAAATGTTTTATCGACATTTAAGATCTTAAAATTATCATTTGAAAGTTATGGGATCAAATTAAAACTTCACACTACCTCCGATCCTAATTATAAGAGCTAGTTGACTAATTTGAAGAGATTAATGAAGTAAGTTAAATTAGTTATTTGTAATAAATAAGTGTTGTTATTTCTAAAATATCCTTGCTAATTAAGCGTATTGGCTAGAATTATTATTATTAGAAGGATTATTTTTAAAAAAAATACATAAATATGAGAGACAAAATGAATCGGGGTCTTATAATTAAGACCAAACTAAAAGTCAAATAGGATCTTATATTAAGGACCGGAGGTAGTATAAAGTTAAAGAAGCAAATTCACACTTTATTATTTTCATTATTTGTATTTTTAGGTGCGGCCTTAAGTCCGTTCCCCAAATAATGTTTGCTTTGTTATGTAACCCTAAAATAGTTAGGGTTAAATGATAATTTTTTTTAATAACTATGATTGTTTTAAAAATTAAACTTAATATGTTAGTATTTAAAAATATTTATCAACATTTAAGATTTTAAAATTATCATTTTTTATTAACAAGTTTAGGGTTAAAGGGCAAAAGTTATACTTTTTAAAGTTAAGGAATCAAATTGAAACTTTTTATAAAGTTAAATAACTAAACATATACTTTAGGTTAATAGCAAACAAAGTATTTGTTTGAAAATTTTTACCTGAATTTATTTGAGGATTTAGGCACAACACATCTTCTGCAAATGCAACTCTTTTTTAACTATGTATAATTTATGTTCAACTCTATGTGAAAAAGATTTCTAAAATGCATTTGGATATAGATAAATATAGGTGGTACATAACTGAATTGCATCCATTCAAGTTCAAGTGCTCCTTTTTTTTGCCAACCAAGTTCAAGAGCTCTTAGCCAATAAAATTTTCAGCAGATAATTTTAAGCAATATTTCCAAGAATTTATTACTTTATTTATTGATGGGAATAATAAGGAAAAGACTAGGTTGGCAAAAAAAAAAAAAGGAAAAGACTAGAAAGGGGCCTAAGGCTCACACCTATCGATAATTGAAAGCAAACACCATTTTTCATCCTTAAAGTTTCGCCAAAATTTAAATCATATTTCTGTAATTTTTTTTTGGTGAAAGTGCATCTAGTATTTTTGAAGTATTTTTACACATGCATTCAATATCTTAAAATATTCTGAAGTGTATTTAGTATTTTGAAGTATCTTTTTTCATATGTATTTGGCATTTTAAATTTTTTTAGTATAATTTTACACTTAACAATTTAAAGTACATAATGCACCGCAACATACTTTTGGATATCAAATACATCTTAAAAAAAAAAGTATTTCAAGATATTAGATGTATTTTTACTTTTTTTTATTGGATTTGTATGATTTCACTTAATTTTTAATTAGGTTTCTGGAAAAAAAAAAAAAAGCCTAATTAAAAATCAAGTGAAACTATAAAGATCTAATAAAAATGGCAAAAAAAAACTACAGTGAGTTGATTGAAAATTAGGTGGAATTATAAGAATATGATTAAAAACATTATGTAAACCTGATTAAAAATTGAAAAAATTATGGACTCAGATTTTTTTTTTTTGAAAAAAAGCAAGCATAATTTGCATCTCTCTTTTGGAAAGGTTTATCAATGGACATAATAAACACAGGGAAATAATTACGTAGGATGGGCTTAAGGGCCCCACGTAAAGTTACAAATAATGGAAAGCAAACTCCTTAAAAGAACTCTAATCAAGAAGTTCAATGGCGAGATCACCAATAAAGGAAATATTAGCGATAACTAGCGGGTCAATTCCAAATAATCTATAATTGAAGGGTTAAAGGAAATTTTTTTAAAAAAATTACAATGAAATTATAAGAAAAGATTATTACCAAAAAAAACCTTGATGATAAGTGAGCATTAGGGATTTCGTTGTTATTGTTTAATACTTGTTATTGTCAGTTTACAATTTGTTAATAAATGACTTATTATTGTCAATACATTTTGTGCCATTAGTTATTTAATGCTTGTCATTATTAGTTCACAACTTATTAATACAATTTTTAATATAAGGGTAATTTAATTATTTAACTATATTTGTAAATTACAGAATCAAATACCATTTTCTCACATGGGATGTTGAAGTATTAGGTGCCTAATTTGAAATATGATAATATTTAACTTTCTTATTTGCCATTTTTCCTATTACCTATTAAAATGAATTTTTAATATTGATAAAATAGAAAATTTGATATAAAAATTGAGCACAACTTATAACTGCTACTTATACTTATAAACAAGGGATGGTGGTTGCTAAATCACTATCACTTACTTTCATAAAGTGTCTTATTAATTTTTTTTTGCCAGAATTATTTAAAAATTAATCTATTTTATACTTTTTTCCGACATCCAACAAACTTAATTTTTTTATATTCTTAATTTTTATTAAATAAAGTAAGTAGCTCATCCACTATAGGATTCCTCTAATACTATTAATAAGATAAAGAGAGAATATTTTTCTTAATCTTATTCATAAGTCACTTTATTAAATTTTTAATATGAATATATTATTTTACACTAAAATTCGTTATTCACTTATTATAAAACTTTTTAATAATTACATTTTTTTTTAGAATTTTCTGTTTTTTTAAATCATGTCAACATGAGTTGATAACGGTAGATGCTTTTCTGTTCTAAATAATTTCACTTTGTGAACATGAAAGAGTACAGCCCCTCTTATATAAGTTTTCAGTTTATATATATATATATATATATATATATATATATTATAATCTTTACATAAACCCATGTTATTTATAATTATGAACAATACAACTTATTATCTCCATCGATTACAAAGCCCATGGTTTACTTTAATTTTAAAAGAAAATACTAAATCTTGAAACGCGTCATGAAATCTCAGTATAACTCTTGGAATACACATGTGCTTTAGAGGATTGTTAAAGATATTTATGCAATATTTAATACACAGAAAAATTATATTTGGATGATTGTGAAAGCTTTTTAGGATTATGTGAATGATAGTTTTAGTTTTTTTTTTTCGGGTAAAGATATAGTTCTTGTTTTTTTGGACAAAAGAAGATATAGTTCTTGTTTAATTTGACTTAAAAACTTCTAATCATTCAAATAAATAATATCAATTTTCTTAAAATGTTATTAAATTGCCATAGGTCCGATAATATATCAAAGTGGCTCTCTTATGAACCATCGCATTTCCAATAAAAAATAAAAATAATAAAAGCATTATAAAGAATAAATAATTTTCCGGACGTTGGAAATCATAGTAAGAAAATTTGGATTGAAACTCCCATCAAGCCATTGATGTTTTTATTTTTTTTCCCCAAAAAAATAAAGGTTTTCATTATCTTCATGGGAACAAGACATATTTTACCAATAGTACTAAATATCGTTAGACATAATAATTTATGAAATTATATTTAATGTAATTTTTTACAACAATAAATGTTAGGGAAAAAAATTTAATCAAGTTTTAATAATTTCATATATATATATATAGTTAACTGTATACCATGGAATAAAGCATTTTAAAGTGTTCTTACCTATATTATTTCATATCATATATTATGTGAGCAAACCTTAGAAATGCTTTATTTGTGCCAAAGCTTCTATGTATACTTATTCAACAACATTTTTCCTTTAAAATCTTGATCTTTAAATGATCCAACGTAACATGTTCTAAAATATTATCTTCATATGTATTGTATGCGTATTAAGACCTTCTCAAAGGCTTGATCTATAATCTGATCAAAAAAAAAAAAAAAGGCTTGATCTATAATCTTACATTGTACTCCTCCGGTCCTTATTATAAGACCCAATTTGACTTTTTATTTGGTCCTAATTATAAGATCCAATCCATTTTGTTTCTTATATTTATGCATTTTTTTCCAAAATAATCCTTCTAATAATGATAGTTTTAGCCAATATACTTAATTAGTAATGATATTTTAAGAATAACAACACTTATTTATTATAAATAACCAACTTAACTTACATCCTTAATCTTCTCAAATAAGTCAATTGGGCCTTATAATTAGGACCGGAGGAGTACTATTTATCATTATTCTCATTGAATAATCACAAACTTGGACTAATAGCTACTACATCTAAGCCTTAATATTAGATCTAGCTAGATATTGAATTTAGTTATAAATATAATATATCAATCCATTTTATTTCTCAAGTTTCTAATGATTTCTCTAAAATATTCCTATTAATTGTAAGGAGTTCCCAAGAGATAATTTCAATAAACATTATTAAAGAAGGTAATTTGAGAAATTTAATATAATTAACCAATTTAATTAAATTTTTAATTTTCTCAGATTATTTATCCTAGTCTTATATTATAGATCAGAGGTAGTCCTTAATTTTAAGTTGTTTAAGAAAAATGAAGAGTAAACATCAAATGAAAGAAAGAGAATATTCTTGAGAATATTCTTGCCTTCTTGGCATGTTGCACTCAAAGGGATGAAGAACATAAAAATAACGAGAGAGGTGTAACAAGACGAACTCAGAACTTGCAAGCTTTGATACATTAAAGTCTTGGTCTTATCATAGGTAAAATCACACTGTAGGCTGGAATATTTATCCTAAACTCTCTGATATAGATATGTATTATTGACTTAAGGTAATTCAAAATTAAAAACATTCATTTCAGCTTTTAAAGAAAAGTAGTGAGATTTTTTTTTCCTGAAAATTATAGTTCAACTTTTTGTCATTTAATAATATTGCCGTAAAATCTCATTGTATGGATCAGTAAAAGCTCCATAATATTTAATAATATTGTTGAAAAATCTCATTGTAGACTTTATTGTCCAAATATATGTAAAGGCTTCGCTCCTTGAGCAAGTGCACATTATTTTCGATAGGAATGACTCTTTTTTAGCTGCGTGCAAATCTTTACACTTCAACTATGAGCAAATTTCTTTCATTTTATATATAATTGAAGATAAGTTGTACACAATTCAAGAAAAGTCTCATATATTAGAAATAGATTGCACATAGATCCTAATCAAATTATAGGGTAACTTTAAATAATAAATTTTGTTATAGGAGATTCTTTAGCAACTTTTCCTATTTAATAAATATTGTCCTTTATCGTCATCTCATATGTCAGCAATTATCCAATGGCTAAAATTAATTCTGTTTACTAAGGGAAGTCAATATTTAATCAAGCAAAAAGTTGAAAAATAATTGTGATTAAGATTAGAAAGAAAAATAGTTAGGGGAGATGAATAGATGATGGTTCACATCTTATTGTGGCTGTGGGTATGCAGTGCCACTCTCATTATAAGACACCTCTCACCATTTTACCTGAACAGAGCTGATTACGTCCTTAAATTTATTTTAATATGAAATAAAGTTTAATATTTATCCCTATTTATAATAATAAATTACATCTTTTAGCAAAAAAAGAAAAAAGAAAATTGTACCTAATTTGGTAATTTACACTCCCTTCCCTTGTTACAAGCAACCTTAAAGAATCACGTAGATCAAAAAGCTAATTCAAACTAATTAAAGCTAATAAATGGGTAAAAATTTAAAAAAAAAATCTTTAAAATACCCTTATTTATAAGGAAAATATAGAAAAAGAATAAAAAAATATTATAATAAAAAGAATTATGAAAGAAAGAAAATGTGCTATGGAGAAATATTATATTAAAATACAATACTGAGAATATTTATTATCTAGGAAATGATGTTTTAGGGGAGAAAAAGATATTGACTAGAAAAAATTTCAGAAAAAAACCCAAAAATTATTATTTTCCAATTCAAGCATTGGGAAAGATAGAAAAGAAAGTGGACACTGATCTGGTATTTTGTAAACATAAATAAATAACTAAAATGTCCTTGTATGAGATTAAAAAAAAAAGCTATCAAACTTGTCATTGCAATATTTTTTTGTCATTGGCTGTTTAATATTGATCATTGTCAGTTTATAATTTATTAACAAATAACTTATTATTACCAATACATTTTGTGTCATTAGCTATTTAATAGTTGTTATTGTTAGTTCACAACTTATTAATAAAATTTTTAATATAAGGGCAATTTAATCATTTAACTAAATTTGTAAATTACTATATCAGGTACTACTTTCTCACCAAGAAAGAATTTTAAAGTATTAGGTACCTAATTTAAAATATGCTAATATTTAACTTCCTTATTTGTCATTTTTCCTATTACCTATTAAAATGAAATTTTAATATTGGTAATATAGAAAAATTGTTGTAAAAATTTAAAACAACTTATAACTGTTATTTATATTTAGAAACAAGAATGGTGGTTGTTAAATCACTGTCAATTACTTTCATAAAGTGTCTTACAAATTTTTTTGCCAGAATTACTTAAAAAATAATTTATTTTACACTTTTTTCTGATAGCCAACAAACTTAATTTTTTATATTTTTAATTTTTATTAAATAAAATAAGAAGCCCATCCACTATAGTACTCCTCTAATACTATTGATAAGATAGAGAGAGAATATTTTTTTAGTCTTATTTATAAATCACTTTATTAAATTTTTAATATAAATATACTATTTTATTCCTCATTTATTATAATATAGATAATTAATTTTTTAAAAAGATTTACACATTAAATTATTATATTTTAATAAAAATTAATATATTTTAAAGTACAAGAATAAGAAAAGCAGAGCAGACTGTTAGGTCTTTGCAAAGTGACAGGTGGGATAATGTGGACAAAACACAGCGGCAGAATCGTGTGGTGATAGAAATGAGGAACATCCTTTTTCTAGGTGGTCGGCAGATAAAATAAAAATCTCACGATATCATAAAATCACGTCCTCTTCATTCAATGCCCCCATCATCATATTCTACCTTCATTTAATTCTATTTAATTAATTATTTCATAACACACATAGTAGGCCGGAAAGTTGTCACTTAAAATATAATTAATTGAAATTATTACTGTTACAATAATGGACCGACCAAGTAAATTGGATTGAAAATTTATGTCTTTTTCCTCCTAAATTTTAGACCCTAAACTTGTAAACAATTATGACAATTTTCAGCATTAAAAAAATCACCTTCATAGCAAGTAAATTTTTAATTTTGTTTTTTTTAAAAAATAAGATTAGGTTGCAAAGTCTTATTCATGTTCATAAAATTAGCTTTGGACGTCTGAGCTGAGAGATACCTTGAGTCTGTGGCAAGCTATTGAAAATAAAATAATTTTACTAATTCATATTTTTAAAAATAGCATAAATAAAAAACTTGTTTTCTCTCCAAAAATTTTACACAAGTAAAAAAAACTTATATAATGTTAAAAGGATCAAGTGCGTATTTTCACTTATTTTTTTTCCAGTCATATATTTTAGGCCCATTTTATAAATCAGGATAATACTTTTCAAATTTTTGGATCAAAGTTCAAAAGAATGAAATTAAAAAAAATACTATTCTAAACAGAAATTAGTAATATATGTAAATAAAAAATTCCCAAAAAATACCTCTTTGAATTTCAAAATTTAAAATCAGTCTTATTTACCACACTTTAATAAAAATTAACAATACTTAAAAAAATAAAAGACAACATAATTTTATAGTAATTCTTATTTGAGATTTTAAAATTCAAGAAGTATTTTTTGGGATTTTCTTAATGTTACTAATCTTGGGTGAGAATATAATTAGAAATTAGGAATTATTAATGGTAATACGAGGTATTAAGTCAAATACCAGGAGAGGAGCATCTAATATGACGGGAACCAAGGACGAATCCTTGGACAACATCGAACTATAAAAAGAAGGAAAAACATTCACTTGAAGATCAATCTCCAGAAACATCAAGATTTGTGCCTATTATTGTTATTATTAATATTTAAGAACTTTGCCAACATAACACGTCAGCCAAATTGCTATTGGAATTACCAGAACCTTCCTTACATCATGTCATGCGCAAGAACATGAATAATGCCTCTGAAAAATGAACCCCTTTGTCTTTAAAATTAGAGTATGTGAGGGAAAATTAGAAAACTTTCTCTAATTAAAAATTTTATTAGTAAGAAGACCTGGTAAATTTTTATATACATAAAATATTGATACTTAGCAAAATTTGTACTGACTTAGAATTTTCTTACCAATTAATTTTTCAATGAGAATTTTTTTTCTAATTTTCTTTTAATAATATGTAAAATGTTTGTTATTTTGTTTCATATTTTATCATTGTATAAAATTAAATATTATAAATAATTAATACCTCTGCCTTTAAATATAACTAAGTTTTAAATGTATTGATCTCACATGATTCGAAAAGTTAGTTTTATTTTAATAATTATGTGCCAAATTAAATTTTTGGAACTAAAATATTCTCATTATTGGTGCTTCATTTATTTCAAGAAACAATTCTGAAAATGGTATTCAAATGTATCTAAAATTTGATCGCTTTTATTTACTATTTATTTCAATTCTAAATATAAACTCTATCTAAATATTTTTTATTTATTATTCATTTTCAATCATAAATATAAGCTCTATTTGAATGTTTTGATTTGACTCTAAATATAAGGTAGTATTTTATTAAGTGCTTTTTTACCGTCATACACCTATTTGTTGGAATATCTTGTCTTTGTGCATTAAACTTCCGTCATTATATGGCTAGATTAACTTTCAAAAACTATTATAAATTTTTTCCATATTAACTACAAACATTCAACATACTTTTTTGGAACTCTATGAGTTAACTTAAAAGACCTTATATTTAGGATCGGGAGGTTAAGGTTTGGTTATAATAGAGAAAAGAGGTAGTGATTTATTATAATTAATGTCGCCTTAAGATTAGGTCAGACAATTACTACAAATTTCTTTTACTTTTTTAACTCTATAACTTTCATTTATGGGGTTTTTTTTTTAATATCTAAAACAAAAAGTAGAATGAATAAGGAATTGCACCAAACAAAATAACAATAAAAGGAAATTAGTAGGCATGTCAATGACCTTGTCGTTAATGGTATGAACACTACCCAATAAATGAGAGCTAGCAAATTCGATCTTATTTGTAATTTCAAACCGTTGAAACTTACCCCATTAATTCCAACAAAGAAAAAAAGAAGTTACAGGACAAGATTTCTTAAAGAATGAAGATATTCCCAAAGAGTTAATTATTAACAGCAAGAATAACATGTGATCCACAAAACCGATCACACTTGGAGGGATGAAATGAAACCTGTTATTGTCATTTTACTAATAAGCCATATGAATAATGAAACTCATAACCTCCATTAGTATTCTCTAAATTTACAAATTTAAAAGTTAAAACATCATTTTCAACATCCAGATCAAAATCAAGATTATAACCCTGATAAGCACCAATTAAAAATTAAAAAAAAACATTAACCCTCTGAGGAATGTAAAGTCTGAAACTTTTCAAGTTAGGATAGAAAGCTAAAAAGAGAAACCCATTCTCATTATAAATTGTGAATGGACAAAGGACAATGGCCATTGGCCAGAGTCTACAAATCCCTCCATAGGACTAAATATTTACACTGCTTCAAGGAGAAACACTCTCCTCTCTGTGAAATTACAATAAGCACACACATACTCAAACCCAAACTTCCCATTTTCTGACTGAGCTGAATCCCATCAGCTCATAAAAATAATTTTAAAAAACACAAACTCAAATTCAAAGAGAATTTGAATCACAGACCTTAAGACTCAAACCCATATATCATTCATTACCAACAATAAAACTCCCTTGCTGATTATTTATCTTTCAGCAACCAAAATTCATGCTAAGCTAATGAAGAACTTACACTTAACTGATATATATGACAGACACATGAACACCACCAATATGATCCTCTTTTCAGAAACCAAACTGACCTCTCCTGTATGAAATTTGATCTGCTGGCTTCATGTAATGGCTAAGAGAGAAACTTAACCCAGAATTGTGCAAGACATTACAAACATTAGCCGTTGAATCAAGCCCGTCTCCTAGTTGGGATCAAGGAAACAGACTAGAGTTCAGACAGTAGCGGTTAGCAGCTGTTGGAAAATAAAGATCCAAATCTAACATTCCATGTTGTGTTCAGTGTCATGTTGTGATAGAAAGTGAGGTCAAGAACCACAATCTGGACAACGAATTAGTCCATTCTCATTGCATTCCAAGCATCTCTTGAGAATCCCTTCATCTTCATCAAAGATTTTCCTGCTTCCACTGCAATTCATGCAAGGCATAAACCTCACATCTCCACAACTCTCACACGCAAACCCAGGTTTCCTCTTTGGGAATCCTTCAAGAATCTTAGCCAATTCGCCAACTTCAAAGAGATTGTTTATCACATCAGCGCCTCCCATGTACTTCCCTCTGATGAACACTTGTGGCAGTGTCACATTCTTCTCTCCCAGCACTCTCTGCAACTCCTTCTTGTATGCTGAATCCATTGATATGTCTCTCTCATCCACCCACAGGCCGAATCCCCTGAAGATCATTCGAACAGAGTAGCAATCCTCATAAGTCCTTCGAATTCCTCGCAGACTAGTGAAGTATATCACAATTCGATCCTCAGTACCAGGCAATCTAATACCAGAGTCGTTGCTGAAACTTGACGAAACCCTGGAATCGGAATCGATTGATTTCGTCGGTTTCAGCTTACTGGGTGATGGGAGAGAAGCTTCATCATAGCTTTTTGATGTATCTCTCCTAGATTCAAAGAAACTACAGAGTTTCTTCACTTTCCCTTTCAGAGAATTTCCCGCAGACTTCACCGATTCCACGGAATTGTAAAATTTGTTCCCAGAACCAGAGCGATCAAGAGTGGGTTCAAGATAGGGTTTCTGAAACGATTCTGTTGGGGTCGAGTTTAAATTCATCCTTAGCGAACGACTGAACAACGAAAACCTCGTCTTCCCCGAGGAGAATCCAACGTTGTTTTCAAGTTCAGCCATCGACCCTGATCACAAAGAAGAATCCCAAATTTCCATTTATTCAACATAATTCCCACTTCTAACAGAAAAAATTACAACAGAGCTCAATTCAGAGGACATGAAAAGAAAAAATATCAGAAACAAGTCAAATGACAGCTCCCTTTACTATCCACACTTTACATGTTAGAAGTAAGGGTTTCTCTCTTACCTGCAGAAGGTTGGGAAGAAAACCTCGCCTTCAAAAAATAGATAAAAGAATCCTCAAACGGAGAAGAAAGTCGGCGGGCCCGGGACGCGGCGGCTGAGGACGGCGAAAGAAAGAGCTAAAAATCAAGTTTTTGGGGTCTGTAAGAGCAATTGAAGACGATTTTGAAAGCGTTAAGTTCTGGATTAAGGTTTGTTGAGGCAATTGTGGATGAAAAGGAAGAAGGAAACTGGGTTTGGATGCTTTCGTTGGCCTCGGGTAGAGACGTAGAAACAAAGGCAGGAATTTTTCACTTTTGAGAGAGAGAAAGTAAAAGACGAAATGGAAATTTAGTGCTTTTCGGGCTATGGAGAGAGAACACAATGTGTGTGTCTCTGTGATTATAGGAAGGTGGATGAAAGCTTCGGCCCACCCCTTGCTTTTGAAATTTTGAACGCGGTCAAGCTTTTTATTATTATTATTATTTCAGTTTTAAATAATAATAATTTTAAATTTGTAAAATGATTATATTAATAAATTAAGACTTAGAGCACGTTTCTTCAACATTTAATTGCATAGTTAACATTTAAATTTGTTGAGTCAGCAAGCAGACGGTATTAAAAACATACTTTATAAACTTAAAAAATTAAAGTGAAAATTGATCGAAATTTAGAAGACCAAACATATAATTTGTCCTAAATACTTCTATTAAAAATCGCCTTTTTTTTTTACCATGTATTAAAAATCGCCTTGATATATATAGGGAAATGAAAAATAATAAATGACCAATCATTAGAATAAGTAATATTACTTTTTAATTTTACTTACATACTGTATAATAAACGCTAAGAAATTTATAAGTAGCCTAAAATTTTTCAAATAAGCAGTGGTATCTTGATTTTTATCCAAAAAAAAAAACCGTACTTATAGTGTTGTCTGGACTTAAAACCAGCCGGAAAAAAAAAAACCAGAGAACCGGTCAAATGATTTTTTCAAAAAAACATTTCAACAATCCAAAACTATGTTGTTTTATGTTTTTATTTTTGGTTTTTCTTTCGTGTTATATATATGGGCAATATTTATAATAAGTTTCATATATCTATTATGTCAAGTTTTCAATCTTACATGATCAAATGTCTCATTTTTTAAATATTAGAATTTAAATTCAAATCCATATGAAATTAAAAAAAAAAAAACACAACTACGTATGATTAGAGAACTTAACATAAACATATAAGAAATTTAACCTAAGTTTTTTCTCTTATATATCTATTGCCTTTAGTTGACTAAAAAATTTTGTGCTGACTTATAAAAAATAATTTTTATGAGTTAAAAGACTCTTAAATTATTTTCTCAAGAGTAACAAATATTCTAAAATTATGTTGGACCAAAACCTTACACTTGACATCCACGTGGCACTCAGCCTCCACAAGAACCCCTCACGATGATTCGTGGGCCGAATAGGCGATCCCATCTCATCATCGTCTTCAATATCGGCGCCCCTGACATGATCAGAACTTTCAGTAATAATATCACTTAAAATATGCCCCAAAAAATATTTTAACACTTTCTTAATAAAAATATATATGCATCATTATTAAAAAAATAAAATAATGGTTTGAAAAAAAAAAGAAGAAGGACAAAACATTATGTGATTATAAGAAAGAAACATAATTGCCACAAAGTTTCATGACAAATAAATAGCAAGTTTCAATGGAGAAAATCATAATAATGTCCATACTGTTTACTTGTTATTATTAATATTTTTTTGTGAATATATTATTTTCTAGAGATCTCATAATGATTTTTCTTATAAAAAGTTATTGATGCAACTTCCTATATTCATTTGTCACGACCATATGAGATGGGGTGCATACAAGGCTTGATTGGAGTAACACTTGTTAAAATGACCTTTGTTTTGATTAATTTTTGCAAATTGAAATTGCTTTAACTTTAAAATTGCCTTTTGGGTAAAAATTTTTACCCCCTAAAATTATGCCAATAATCATTTTATACTTAAATAAAATTTTTATGTTGAAAAAGTCAATTTTGCCATTGTTTTGTTCGTGCTGCATTTTTATACCTCATTATTTTTAGGGGTAATTATACTTTTCCTCAGTTTTGAATTTGATATATGTGTGTGTTTTCTTTTAATTAAAATTTTAATTTTACTCTTACCACTGTTAGTACTTTTACGGGGTTAGCCACACAAAAAAAAAACTTTTATAGGGGCCAAAGATACCAACAGAGTAAAATTACAAGACTAATAATGCTAACGAGCGAAATTAAGAGCTTTGATTAAGAGAAAAAATATATAGCTATCAAATTAAAAATTAAAAATGATTTTTTAATATTTACATAGAACGGCTTTTAAAGTTATAAATTCTACTATTATATTAAATATTAATAAGAATAGATTATATGTCCCATTATCAATCTCTTTTTTTTGCCACCCCGTGTCACATGATCATTCAAATGAATGCATAAAATCAAGCTAACATTAATGATTGTTGGCAAAAATAATTTACATTAATGATTAAGGGGATTCACGTTGTTGGCAGGAAAAAAAACAAAAAGGATTGACACTAATAAGCCTCTGTTTGTGAAAGAGTTTATATGCCTGCATAATGAGGTTGAATGATCAAACATGTGGCACATAAAATTTGCGGTGGTTGGATTCATGATTTGATAATTTGACTTTTATATTAAAAGCCACTTTAAGTCAAAAGTAAAAGTTGGGTACTTATGGCTTTTGGTTTTTGAAAAGTTGAAAAAAAAATTTTAAAAAAATAAGTTTCACTTTTAAGAAATTTACTAGTGTATCTGATTCTTCCTATAAGATTCAAATAACTAATTTGTGAATAATAAAAAATTAGTCAAAATTAATTAAAAGTGATAAAGAAGTTATAAATATATTCCTTCCGATGTATAATATCCGTCATTTTAATTTATTCGTCAACATCAAAAAATAATAGTTGATTCATTAAATATGATTGAAATTGAAATTGCAAATTTTTTTTTTTTCAGTTTTACCCATATTAAATGAAATTGTGAATAAAAGAGAAAAATACAAAGAGTCATGTTTAAGCATTAATTGTAGGGATAAAATTGATAAATGAGCATTAATTACTACTCGGGTGACTTATATTTTGGACTAAGTTATTCTTATAGAAGTGACTTATATAATGAACCAAAAGGAGTACTTTTGATTTCAAATATATTTTTATAACAAATGAGATAAATGATTAAACAAAGAGAAAATATAACCAGAGAGTATAGCATAAGAGAGAGAATAAAATATATATTGTTTAGTAAAATTTATTTATTTATTTTTTGTTATTTTAAAACCAAACTTATTTTTTCAATAATAATCCAAACAACTCTACTTTTATAAATTGATTTATTTATAAAAGTCAATCCAAACACAAATTACATCAATCAATTTAACTTTTTCAAAAACCAAATTATGAATAAGCTACTTTTTCTATTGTTAATACAAACGGGTGCTAAGACATGGCATAATGTGGGTGGCCTTAATTAAAAAAAAGACATGACATAATGTGGGGCCTAGTGTGGTTAGTTGTTAATTTCCATTATCTACGGGATCTTAATCACTGTTCCACACCTAATTAACTTCAAATTATTATTTTAATGAGACAAAGTGGGAATAAACAAATCATGGCGATAATTATGTCCCCTAAAGTAATTATGGAACATGATGAATGTGCTTAAAAGAAATCATATTTTTATCATGATATCCAAGTTCCTAATCCATTATAGGGTTTGGATTCTCTCCTACCATTGAATGAAAAAAATGAATGGTTGAGATTTAATATTTTATAAAATCATTTTTTCTGTTTTTCAAATGCAACCATTTCCAACATTTGCATCTCTTTTTTAATTATATATAACCTAATATCAATTGTATGTAAAAATCTAAAAATCTTCAAGAGGAAAGTCATTTGTATGTGTATATTTGAAAAAAAAATTGCACTTGCTGAAGATGATTGCTCTTGCTCAAATTGATGAAATCAATTTTTTTTTTTGGTATAATTTTAAGTATTTTCATGTCAATTTGAGTTTGAGATTAATTTCCATCGGACTAAGAGCGTTAAAGTTAAAGTCCTTCTAACAAGTACGCTTCTTGATATTCGAACTTATGTTCTTCTCTTTAAAAGGTGAAACTGTTTACGATCTGAACCAATAACTTATTGGTATTAATGAAGTCATATTTAAAATCAAGAAAATAGTATAAATTCAAATGTTGAAAATCATATTTCATTATGGAAATCTACTTCTCCATTCAAAATCAAGTTGGTTTTATTTCTCTGCTTTCTTGATCGGCAACAAAACTACTCCCTTATGAATATGTGTGTGTGTGTGTGTGTTAAGGAGTGAACTTGAAACAAAGCTTCTACACTTATGTTGATTCTAAACTCATTTGTACATTTCTCTCAGCAGAAAAAATATGCTTCCTTTTCGTCCTCAATATAAGGTGAGTTCTTCCAGTGTGTTTCGACCTTCTTATCAAACATGAAAGTGACAGGCTCATTATTCTCTGATATTACAGTCCTGTATCTTTCAAAGCTGTTCCCCAGTATGGCTAGGTTCCTCAATGGACTCAATTCCTTAAAATTACCAAGCATTTGAGAAATCGTTCGCTAATATTAATTTATGACCCCAAAGAGCCAAAATGAATAATAACCCAAGAGATTATTAAGGGCGAATTTATTTGATTTTTCTTTTGGAAAAAGTGATTTTAGTTACTCCTACAAATTATAGATAACAACGCGCAAAAAAAAGAGAGAGAGAGAGAGAGAGAACAGAGAGAGATAGTCAGAAAGTGGTTGAGTAACAACTAATAGTCTGTTTAACTAATAGTCTCTTTGTATAGAGATGAGCAGGGCTCTTTTGGTTTCTTGTCTTGAGAACAACCTTTTTTCTTTTTCAATAGAAACAATGAAACAAAAACAGTTGTTTGAAATTTGCTTTTACTTTATTGCTTTTGGGGAAAAAAACAATAATATGCTCTTAAAAATTAAAAAAATCAAAACTACTTTTAAATATTTTCTTATTTTTGTTTTTGTATTTTTATAATTTTTGTTTTGAAAAATTAGGAAAACTTTTTTCTCTTCTTGCCTATCACTCACCACATATCATCAGGTGACGGCAACCACTAGCCAAATGTGATTTTTAAAATAATAATCCAAACATTTTTTTATTCTCAAAACTTGTTTTATCAGGTCCTTATTTCACCTAATTTTTAATCAAATCTTTATAGCATGCTTTCGTTTTTTTTATCAGTCACATGAAACTACAAAGACTTAAAAATTAGGTAAAACTAAAGTAACATGGTAAAAAAAAAAAGGTTAAAAAAACAATGATGATCTGATTACAAATAGGTAAAACTATAAAAACCTTATAAAAAGAAAAAAAAAATTATGGGGATTAGATTAAAAATCAGTTATAAGGACTTGCAAATTAATCATTCCTCTATATAGTTTTACTACATTGCCAATCGGTCACTTAATCACAATGACACAGTAAAACGTTTTGCGATTATTCTTCGTTCGCAGCATTCATGTAGTCAATGAAGCCATGAAGCCATAAGGTTGTGTATTTGCTTGATTCACCAACTTCTATGAATTTACAAACTTATACCACTTATGTATACAATTAAAACAAGAATAATGATTCTAAGCGTAATTCCTACACCATTTTTAAAGCAAGGAACGAGATATCAAAATTGGATTACCAAGAGCTATCCGAAGGTGGAATGAGATATCACTCTCTACACAGTCCCATCTTCGGCCGCATTCACATCTTTCCAACTGCCCAGTCTGACAATGTCTTCTACAAAAATTTTCCCATCTGTATCAACACAAAATGAATGCAGTTATGCTTTAGTAATGAGCTAGTTTATGAATCAGTTTTAGTTCTGATCAAACGAGTCAATAACAAAGCTGTGATGTACACGTTGGACCAAGCCTCAGAATGGCTTATGTACATAGTACCCTCATCATATACTCAACAAAATCCAGAAAGCATCTATTTCATTATATCATCGTTTTCTGGCACCCAAGACCCTATCCAGAGATAATTAGTGAAGAAAGAAAAAGATAATTAAAATGTGTTAAAGAAATTAGTCTCATGTCCTTGCTAAAATAGACTATTGAATAATAACAAGAACATAACAGATATGATCTTATCTCATTTCTTGTGCAATAAAGAGATTCCTTTTTCATTCCGATACCAACGAGGCCAGAAACCAAGGTGATGCAGAAGCCCAGTGCTTTGGGTGGCCTAAGGCAAGTGGGGTGAATGGCGGGGGTGTTTTTCGTCCCAATTTAGGAGTTAATAGACAAGTATTAGTTTTAAAGGTCAAAATGTAGTTTTATTTAGTTCAGAGCATCACCCCCGCGTAGATAGTTTTATGATATTTTTATTATTTTATTGCTATTTTTTATTAGGGTTAATAGTAACACTACATTGGTCCTTACGGTTTGACATTAACCTATTTATGTATACTCCTGCCAAGTGAATAAACAAGAATTTCCAGCATATTCTTGCTCACCTGGTCTCGAACACCGGGTTGGGGTGGAGGGAGCTCGTCTTTCTTCATTTTTTCTGTGTTGTGAGAGTGAAATCTGTCTATGAGCTTTGTTAAAGGGTTTCTTTAGTTTCATCGTTTCCCGTAGCTTACTTTCCGAGTCAGTTTTATTTCTGCTGTGAGTCTCTCTATTTCAACTATCAGGATATTTAATATAAATTCAGAATTAGATTTTTATCATTTAGCTTGGGCTCCATTATAATGAAAGAACTCAAGTCTCTCCAAATTATGGCAAATCCTATGCCACAAAATGCAAACAGAAGAAGACTATAGTTGAGCCCCTGGGGATAGTGAGATTGGCCACTAGATGGCCACCTCTCTCGTACAGGGGAAATTTCATGATATATCCATGACAATCCATTCCAAGTAAATGCAGAAAGAGCAGCATTTTTCCCTTTTCCTTTTTTTTCTTTTCGGCTTTTGATCTTTAGCTTCTAAAAATGCATGAGAACAGACAACGGATGGAATCAGTGAACAATACAAGAACAAGATGACAGACCTCTATCTTTAGAAAGATTGCTTATGAGTTCTTGAATTCCCTCCTTGCCCAGAGTATCCTTCAAGTAAATTGCAGCTGCGGCTACCTCATCAGGAGTCACTTTCCCATCATAATCTCTGCAAAATAGTCAAATAATAATACTGACGATAATCACTGCATTGAAACCATTAAACTATTAACAATAAAAGATTGGAGAACAAAATCATTAACACGTAGTTCAAAAAGTCCATTTTCCAGCCAATTTTAGACTTATTTGTCTTCAACGATGGGCCTCAAAACCAGCCTTGCCCCAAAATAAAAGAAGGGTTAGCCAAATCAAAACATTGTTCACCAACCATGAACAATGCATCATTTCAGGCTCTGAGCAAATGCCCGAGACCTTTAGTTTATAAGGATCCTATTAAAATGGTTGAAAATCCTAACAACTTCTGTAGTAGAATTGTAGAATTCAGGTAAAAAACTAAAACTAAAAAAAAATAAAAAATAAAAAAGAATCACGGAAGAATTTAAGCTCTTCTGCACTATCAAAACAAGGCATTTTCTATGAGAACGTGAAAGAGGCAGAGAGTACACATAGAGCCGACTTTTTCTTTTTCTGCTTACCTCTCTGTTCGCTAATTTCTTTCACATAAAATGAAAAATTCAATTTAACGCTTAAATTGAAAGGATCTGCTCCCTACTCAGTGAGGTCAAAGGGCCAGATGGCTCAAAATATGACAAGTTTGGAAGATGACAACCTTATCAAGAGGGGTGAAACCATTCTCTTTCGAGCAATAGATACCCTCAACATTAACAAGGCCTTATTATCGTAATGAGAACAGAAATTTTATTGTCGTGAAAGGGGAATAACATCCTGTTATGAAATGACAGAAATCATTGGATGAACTAGGTAAGAGGATATAAATAATTCTTTTCTAGTACGATAAAGAGAACTTGTCGCAAAATGCAAATCAACTTATTAAAGGTTTCTAATTTTTCTATAAATAGAAGCTAAAAATTCTTGTTAAAGGGGCGGAAAAATTCTACCAGAAGCCTAAAGAATCCAAGAAACATTACATGTTCCCACAAGCACAGAAAATCGGTGCCAGCCGTGATTATGGCCTTAGAGAAGGCAACACAACTTGGAGGATTATGTCAATAAAAGAAGAAAGAAGAAATACACATAGTATCAGGGCCTTTATGACCATGCGATCAAAGGTTTCTTACTTGCAACTTCCATTATTTTAAACAAATTAATTTCCATGCAACAAATATTCCTTAATTTTAAACAAATTAAGTTTCATATTTGCAAGATTAATAAGCTTAACAACCAACTTTTGAGCTCACAGCTTGTTAAGAGTTTGAATACGGCTCATCTTATTTGTAAATAAATCAGCTTGATCAACATGTGAGAGCTCTCATGGTTAAACAGTGAGAGGTTGAAAGTTAAATAGTTCATAAACAAATCAATCCATTTACACTTCTAAGCATACGGTTAGCCTGTGTGTTATCCACACTTCAAGCAAAGGAATATTACAAATATTAACACAGACGTTCATGAATGGTTAAGCCTTCTCTTAACAATTCAAGATTTTGGGTTAGACAAAAGTAACCAATAGAAGGCGCACGATTAAAGGGCAGTACAAACCTATCAAGCAATCTCCAACGATCACCTATTTTTGCATCAACATCATCTATTTCCTTCTCAAGATTTTGGAGCATAGCATCAACCTGAAAGGAATTTTGTCGATTACAAAATCACAAATGACCAATTGGTTTTAACAATTTTTCATGACAAAAAATGATATGTGGACATTACTCTCTCTATGAGTGCCGAGGACACCTTGTCCTGTTCATCCAACTCTGTAGTATGCTCATTTTCCTCTCTTGCAGCCTTATATGCCTTAAAGGCATCTCTTCCATCAGTTGCACCATCTTTTCCTACCACGCTGTTATAAAGTTCTATCTGGAATCATAAAAATCAAAAGTACGGACTAAGTTCAGTAAGGTCCCATATGGATTAAGATACAAATTCTCAAATGGACCACATTTAATTACAAATTTTCAAGTAGAGAGGTTGCCATCGAACTTAACCAAAGAATTCCCAAAGACATCATGATAATACAATTGTTGAACATAATCTGTCAAAGTCCATTCCGAGGCTTGACAAGTGTCTTGTGAATGAAAAGGACAGGGGGAGAAGTGAACTCAAAGCGATGAATGATGGAGGCATTTACAAGATTCGGAATCAGTCACATGCAACTTTGGTGGCTCCACTGGTGAATAAAACTTGCAACACAACTTCAGCCAAGCAACTATGGCATAGAAGATTGGTTCATCCTGCTTCTACGATCATAAATGTTGTATTGAAATAGTGTAAATAGAAATTTGATGAAAATGAGTTAAATTTTGTCACTCTTATCATTCCAGGTAATGGTGATAAGGGTATTCTTCAACTCAACCAGAAATTGTTCCACTCTTTTCAACCCACGGACATCAAAAAACTGAAATATTTTCTGGGAATTAAAGTTGCTCAATCTTGAACAAAGGTCGCTATATCACAGAGAAAATATGCCTTAGACATACTGGTTGAAACAGAATTGTTATCATGTAAACTAGTCGATGCTACCATGGACAATACCAAATAGGGGGTGCCTCTTGCAAAGCCAGGAAGATACCGAGGATTCATTCAAAAACTCAACTACCTTAGCATTACTGATCCAAATATCTCCTTTACTATAAATGTAGTAAGTCAATTCTTACAATCTCCATATGATGCCCACTGGGATGTCATAGTTCATATCCAGAGACATCAAATGGACTGTAGGGCAAGGTTTGTTATATGAAGATAAGGGTAACATTCAGGTTGTTCGTTGTAGTTGTGCACACTAGGCTGACTCTCCTATTGATTAACATACAGTGCCTTCGTCAGGGGTAACCTAATTGCAAAAGTAGGAAACAAAATGTTATCAAATCTAATGTTGTAGCATAATATCATGCCATGGATCTCACAATATGTGAACTTATAAGGCTCAAACAACTTCAAGATTTGAGATTCGGAAGTATCAAACAGATAAGATTGATTTGTGAAAATCAAGTAGCCATGCATATCTCTTCTAATCCAATATTACATGAAAGAACCAAACATGTTGAGAATGATTGCCATTTGTGAGAGAGAAGATTCAATTTGGGTCCATTCCTACCAAGTTTGTCAATTCAAATGATCAACTAATACACAAACTCAATAAGTCTCTCCAGGACCCTCAAATCAAGTTCATATATAACAAATTGGATGCATATGATTTATATGCTCGAGCTTAAGGGCAGATTTTCCTTGGTGAGGGACAACTTTTACTATAAAGTTGATATATCCTTTACGACTTATATAGAAAGAACCACTATACAACTCATGCTTTTCCTGAAACTCTGAACTCACAAGTTTTCTCTCTCGAACTTGCTACTCAAAATCATGTGGAAACTCCAGCATACCCCCCCCCCAAAAAAAAAAAAAAAACACACACACACAAGAAAAGAAAAGACAGAATATTGAGGGCAGGGTGTGAAAGATGTAAAAACAGATACTAAATAATAGAAGTTCCACCATACCTCTTTATTAACAAGCCTCAAAAACTCTTCACGCTCTCTGCTTACTGACTGCCACCAGAACACAAGAAAAACATACAAAATATAAGTATGTATCATAAATGAGAAAATGCAGTTAATCATGTTGAGACAATCAAAAGCTTTTGAACACATTCTCACAGATGCTGAAGCTAAAACAGCCAACGCACGACTGAGTTCACAGAGCTGCTCCTGCTTTTCCGATGCCCTAGCTCTAGCAAGTTGATGTGCTTCTGAAGCTGTGGAAACATTTATCTCTTTCAAGGCCACATTGTCTTGACCAGAATTGGACTCCATTTTTGCTTGCTCCACCTCTTCTCTTTCTTCCTCCTCCTACATTGTTGGAAACTCATATTTGTTCAAAGCTGAGTCACTTAAATGTTCATTACTACCAAGATTTTAAAGCTAGAAAAAAACCTTGAGGGGAACTCTTTTCGCCTCAAATGGTCAAACTGAGGCTTTAACCTAATTAATTAGTGTAAGACAATGCTTCTGCACCTTAAATGCTCGATATTTATTGACAGATTAATTTGAGCCTTTTTTTTTTTTGGCCAGAATCATTTGAGCAATATTGGAAACTAAAGGTGTCAAAATATTATTGACTGTTAATTATTGAACAACAATTGATTGGAATCAAAGAATAATTCTGTATCTTGAAAGAATTTTATATCTTTTGGATATCAGCGCATGCTAACTATTTTTTTTAATAACTACTGATGGGCAAATTAATGCAATATCAGTAACTGAGCAAACAGAGAAACGCTGATATTTTAATGCAACAATCGAAGCTTCAAATCAAGCAAGCGAAGGGACCAAAAAAAAGTCTTATATACACCTTAATAAGTTCTTCCTGCATTTCAAGGAACTCCAATTTCCTCCTCCTTTCTGAGACTGAATCCCCAGAGGGTAAAGAGGTAACACCAACAGTATCTACCACTTCATCAGGAAGAGAAGAAAGTGTAGCCTGAACAGCTTCTTCTGGCTTCAACCTTCCAGACACAGTAAATGCCCTGTGAAGAGTATAATGCAAGACTTCAGGATGCATATGCTTTGTAGGGTTTTACTAATTATCATTTCTTTTCAGTGGAGAAGCCTTAAAATTACCTAGAAAGTAACAAAAGAGATGACGGTACAGAGTGATTCAGTGATAAATCCAACCAATCCCGAAGCTACATGAGAATAATAACAACTTAGTAGTGAACTTAGTAGTGAGGTTTATACTCAATCGAAAAGGAAGCACAAAGTTTTCATGACAAAAAACCTGCTGGCGCATTTCTTCAACAGAAAGCAAACCAAGCATGCCTCGCTCTCTACAATCTTCACGGAGTTCAGCTTCTGAAAGGGAATCCACACCTTCTGCTTGAATCAACATATCATCTTCCTTAATCCTACACCAAAACAAAAAGAAAAGAACATGTTGCATGTAATACATACTATCATGGAGTCTCATGGGCTTTTACTCAGACTTGACATCGACACTAAAGAAGGTAAAATAGTGAACTATTCAGATGCATTATTGTCACTTGAAATTGTAAGAATAATCTTAAACTACCAGAAAATAAATATTGTGAGGTAGACATTTCGCAGCAATATATTCCTAATCAAACATGACCAAGCTCATAGCATATCAATTCCTATTTGATCTACCATGTTTGAAGAGGCCACATAAGCTACTATGGGAGAGACCACACTCATATAGATGCACAAGTTGCTCACAATATGAGTGGATGCTTATTACCTCTGTAGGCGTTTTCGTAGCATGAAACGCAAGTATGCATCAGTTCCAAAAGGGCTGATTCCCATGTACTTGCACATATTGACCAACCGTGGCCTAAGAACAGTAGAAAGCCAATAGATTTCATCATAACGCCTCACAACTTAAAAATACGGTATGTTAAAATCAAACACAAGTTATGAAATCCACCTGCTGATATTATCCAGGGTAAGTTCATCATTAAACAACTTTGCAAAGCCCAGAATTTCATCATTAGAGACACGGCCACCTCTTCTAACCTGCTCAAAAATATAAAGTGGACTAGGGTTATAGAGAAAAGGGAAATATGTGGACAGAATAGCCCATGCATTATTCTTCGAACTGAATTTTTGACCTTGTTCAGAAACTCATCAAGATCTTCCGCTGTTTGCTTTATTTCTCCACTACGTGAGTTTTGAACTTCTTTTGCCATTTCTTTGACCGTATCTTGGAGGAACTTTGCATATTCTATTCTAGCTTGGAGTCTTCTCTTTAATGCTTCCTACACATTGAGCACGAAAATTGACCAAACACTGTAAAACTGATCATGCAAGACCCAAAGTCACAAAGCCAAAAAACAATAATGTAAACTCCAAATACAGGCGCAAAATATATGTATTGATACAAACTAGTAAAACTCAATATACATATTGTTACTTGTAAACATTATTGCACTTAGGGAAAAAAATTTCAAACAGGGTTATCATCATCAGTGGCTACCATTTTTACAGACAATGTGGAGCATATATTGGCAATGATCATGCAAACTGATATGCAGAGATGCAGATTGGTGCAATATAGAAGTCAGTAAGAAATATGTCCTCCTAACTATCCTCTACATATGGCACTTCAAAGCTGTGGCAGTACAGGCCTCAGTTACAATGGCATGGATAAAGATTTGTACTTCCATCAGTAATATATTGAAGAAAAGGTCAAGATAACAAACCAACTTCAGCAATGAAATAGGGTTGAGAAAACAATTAGCATACATGGCCAAATATTATCTCATCATATATACTAACGTATTTTGCAATGAGAACTTTGCTACAGGAAACAACAAATCAAGAAACCCCCTCAAAAAATTGCAAAAATCATACAAATGCCATACAGAATTTATTATACCCAGCACTATCAGCACCTGTTCTTTCATTTTGTCTTGAAATGTTGATGGCAACATGTTAGGGAATAACTTCAGAAATACTGGAAGCAAAAATTCCATAAATGGAACTATGATGAAAACTGCAAAGGGAACTAGCCTAAAAATGTCAGCAGTAGTCCGTGTCAGTTGTTGCCTCTCCCTTCTAGAAAGACTCTTCCCACCAGCAAGTTTCAACAACAATCTTGAGCTGATTCTCACATCCGCCCACAACAGCTTGAAACCCAACCAATAGTGTTGCAACGTTGATACAAACTCCCCTTTCCAATGAACAAGTTTCTTGGCCCAGTCCTCCCTGCAGTACGGATTGACAGACCACATATCTACGTTATCACATATTAACGGATGATAATTATGCTAAAGATGACACACAAAAGAAGGATCCCAACCTGCTCATAGATGCTACAGCTCTAACAGCGGGACCAATCCCCAAAATCACAGACCACAATCGCTTTAAAATAGTTCGAACAACGTTTTGAGGCTCTTGTAACCGTTTTGCCTTTGCCTTAGCTTTTACAGTGCTTAAGCCTTCAACAGCTTGATCACACTCCTCTGGAGATGCTTCTTTCCTCTTCTTTGCGGCCATTTCATCACTTTTCTCATCGTCATTACCGAGTTCAGGTTGTTTAGCAGCCGCCGTGGAAAAACTATGCAAGGATTGTGACAAGCATCTGGTACGTGTCGGAGCATTCGACACCAATCTACGATCAGAGGGAACAGATGTTGTTATTTCATAGCATCTTCGTCTATATTGTCCCAGTGCAGAGAGGTTGAAGGATTCTCCTTGGGGCAATGATATTCTTTCATAATCTTGTATGTGCTTGAAACTTGTAGGAGCATTCAAAGAAGAGGTTTGAAGAAGATTTGAATTCAAATTGTCTGCTGCAATCACATGCCACTGAGAATTTATAATAGAACGTGCGCAGATATTGACATAATGATCAATAAACCTCCTTCTCTTCAAAATAGCTCTAGAAGCCATTATTTAGGTAAGCTCTCTTCCGAGGGGAAAACACATCTAAATCTGTCAAAGAACCAATAAGTTAAGCTTCTTCAGACGATATTAACCCAGGCGACAATCAGAACAGGAGAAATAGAAAAGATATCCAATGGATTAGAAATCCACTAATAGAACCAGAAGTTCACATGCCGCGTTAATTCACACAAACTAGGGTTCTTATATTTTGACCGAGAAAATTGAGACTTCGTTCGGTGCACGCTGCTCATTCCCAGAACGTTGTCGTTTCCTTAGTTGTACGAGCATAGGCTGAAGTTGGAAAAATTCACTAAAAAAAAAATTGAAAAAATTACAATTAATAGGACCCCTTTTATAGTATAATTTACACTACAAAAAGAGTCTTATATTATAAAAGAAATCTTATATTTAAGGCCGGAGGAATATATCAATTTTGTTATTTGCACCCCCATTTGAAACATTATTTGTGTTTCAAAACCATTTTTATATGCTACCTCGTATGCTTAAATAAGAACTTGTTTGATTTTTATCTTGGTCATAAATATAAGACTTCAATTTATTTTCTCTCATATTTATTTATTTTTTTAAGATGATCTTTGTAATAATGGTAAATTTAGCTAATATACTTGATTAGCAAAGATATTTTAAGGAAAAAAAATAACACATATTTATTACAAATAACTAATTTAACTAATTTTTTTAATCTATTCAAATTAGTCAACTAGCTCTTCTATTAAGGACCGGATATCATATGTAATAACTTAGGCCAAACCCAACAAATTCTAGAGTTAAATTGTATCTAACACTTTAAAATATATTTTGTAATAGTGCTCAATATGATAAATTAATTTTTAGTGCATTCTATAACTTAAGATATTTTTCTAGTAGCATTAAGTATTCTTAGTAAATTTTTTGATACAACATCTTAAATTATGTTTTTAATAGCATTCAGCATCATAAATTTAGGATGGTCATTGATAGTGAGAAAATATTTTAAGAGTAAGATCACATCAAAAATTGTCCTTACTTAAGGCTTATATCTCAGCTGGACTAAGTATTTGAAGAAGGCTTACCTCATTTCAGATTGTATGGAGGCTGTTACTTCTTACCTCATTTCAGATTGTATGGAGGCTGTTAATTTAGCTCTTAGAAGACGCGACAATAGCCACCCTTATCATGATGTGGTGGAGGAAGCACAATGCTGTTATGCAAAGATTGGCAAATCATCATCGGGAGCGCAGAGTTTGACCAACCTCTAGCTTATGAATTACAAAGTGTTCGACCATTTAGCAAAAGCTGCGCGCAACTTAGGAGGAAATTACAAAGTGTTTGACCAGCCTCTATCTTATGAGTTACAGGGAGGGAAATGTAGGATGATAAAAGTTCCTTGCTCATTTGAGTCTTTGCTGGTGGTTTCATTGTGTAGTGGTTAGACTTTGCAAGTTTTTCATTCCAAACCAAAATACACTGAGTGATACTAAAAAAGTAGCAAAAATGACAGAGAAAAATGATTCCTCAATTTCAAAATCCCCAAATGATCACTTAAATAAGCAAAATTTTATTTTTATATATAAATGACCAAAATGGGATTTGCAAATTTGCTGAAATGACCGTATTGCCTTTTATTTTTTTTCCCCCCAAAATGCCAAGCACCATCACCAGCTAATAGGTCACCAAAGGCTCGGTGCCAGTGGCGGCTACCGAAGTTCAAGTGGGTTGCAGATATCGGAGTTCTAGTAGCTGGTCGAAAACGGAGCTTTGGTAGGCAGTAACTATTTTTTTGGGGATTTTATAACTTTAATAATGTAGTTTACAAGTTCTTTAACACTATTAATAAGTTTGATATAGCAGTTAATAACACGTTTTTTTAAAAAAATTCAAGAAGTGAAATTTTACAACTTTAGTGGCAAGATTAACAAGTTTTATAACGTTATTAACAAATTTGGTATAATGGTTAACAACAGGTTTTTCAAGAAATTCAAAAAGTAGTATTTTTACAACTTCAATAACGCAGTTAGCAAATCATATAACAGTATTAACAACTCTTCTAACACCATTAACAAAGTTTCCCTATGAAGGCTAATGTTTTTAATATTAGCTCTTTATGAAAGTTGTATATCAAAAGTTTTCATTTATTAGGCAATCACTATAGTTATGAGAATTATTAATATTATTACCTGACTAGTTATTAGAGTTATTAATTGTCAATGGTATTATGAGAGTTATTAATATCATTACATGACTTGTTAACTAGGTTATTAAAATTGTAAAAATATCACTTTTTGAAGTTTTTAAAAAACCTATTATTAATTGTTATATCAAACTTGTTAACTTTGTTACTAAAATTGTAAAAATGCCATTTTTTAAATTTTCAACTATTATACCAAACTGTTTAACAGCATTAAAAAATTTGTTAATTATGTTACTGAAATTGTAAAAATTTCCAAAAATAATAGTCGCCAGCCACTAGAGCTCCGACGACTAGCTGTTGGCTCTGGTGACAATGGCATGCTAGAACTTCGGCGCGTGACTAAAGCTTCAGTGACCGGTAGGCTGGTTAGGGTGCTTAGTATCTTTTTTAAAAAAAATAAAAAGCAATTTGGTCATTTCAGTAAATTTGCAAATCCCAATTTAGTCATCTATATCTAAACTACGATTTTGTTTGTTTATGTGACTACTTGGAAATTTTGAAATTCAAGAATCATTTTGCCTGTCATTTTCCCAAAATAGTAGTCCAGACTATTTATTTGATATGTCAAATATTACTCAAGAACACTGAGTATTGTTAAGAAATATATTTTGGGTACTAGATGAAACATAACCTTAAATTCTAATCCAAAATTTTATACCAATTATATCCAAACATTTACTTTAAAAAATCCATCATGCGGAGATACCAATACAAGTTTTAAGCAAACAATGATATTTTAAACTGCTGAAAAAATATTTTGACATGCTTAATACAACTAAACTTTAGAATTTATTTAGTTTAGGATATTATACATTTGAAGATGGCCCTGAAGCTCAAATACATTTTAGGATGGGAAGAGAAGAGAACCTCTCCACTTCCCTCCATTTCTTTATTCTTGTCACTAGACCAGCTTTTATCGGTTGAGATTTAACATTTTATAAAATTAATATTATTTTAATATCAAATAACAAAATATATAAAAATAAATTTAAATGATTAAAATTTGATCTAAATAGGTCACAAATTTGTATCTTTATTAAAATATTTTTTTATTTTTTTATTTTATAAGGTATTAAATTTCAATAGTTTAAAGTTGATTTAATAATGAGAATAAAGAAGTGGAGAAGTTCTCTTTTATTCTTAAGCATGGGTTCGTGAATTCAAATATCTCTCAAAGATATAATAAGCGCGCGTCTTAGATCAAATTTAAATGTACACAATACATGTATAAAACTAGGTGAGGATTTAACCTTTATACTCTGCACAAAGTCTGAAATACGACTATATAAATAGTGTTGTTTCTTATATAGGGATATAAGATCAGAATTATTTATCTTAATAATTTATTAGGATTTTTTGTACAGTCATTATTATCCAATATTTTCTAATACTTACTTAATATTTCAAATCCAATTTAAATTTTGATTACCATTGTCCTCTATATCGATCAGGGCCAATTTTTTTTTTTAAAAAATTTCATTACGTTCATTGAAAAAATTACTCCCTCCGTTCCTTATTATAAGAGACGAATAACCGAATTACGTTGATCAAAAAAACAGTTAAAATTAGTTAAGAATAATAAATGTGTAAAAAGTATATTTTTTTTTTCAAAAATACCCTCATTAATAAGGAGAGAGAGCATGAGAGAGAACAATAGTAAATTCTTAAAAGAAAGAGAAGTGGGAAGGAGAGAGAGTGTGAGTTGGAGACAATAAATATGGGTAAAATAGGAAATCAACACAAAAAAGTAGAGACAACTTTTAAGCGTCTCTTATATTTAGGAACATGCTATAAGCATCAAATGTTTCTTATAATAAGGAACGGAGGGAGTATAACAGAAAAAAATAAACCTTAAACTAACGTTTTTGTCAATTCCTTGGCAACAAAAATGTGGAATCATGAGTTCTGCATCTTACGAATATTTTACACTTAATTGAGTTAAATGTTAAATTATTATTACTATTATTATTATAAGAACATAAATTGAGAATAAAATATCTCAGGTCAAAAGGGAAAAAAGAATAAAAAATAAAGATAACTAGGTCCCTAGAGTAATTATGGAACTGGACGAATGTGCTTAAAAGAAATAATTTTTTAATCAAACATGGCTTACCTGGACCTAAAAGATGGTATCGTCCCATCCACTTTAGGTGATATGACCACCACCGGCAATGTATTTTTGTTGACTCCCAAACTATCAACAAGTGCATATATACTTTTACAACAAACTATATCATGCATGTATTTAATCAGGTTTATTGTGAGAATGATATTAAAATATATTACAATTCAAAATATAAAGCCCTTGAACTTTGCCGTTAAATTGAGATAAAGCACCCCTTTCATAGACTAAAATTTCAATTCAGTCATATTTACATAAGCTTAAAAATGTCAGGCGCAGCGAAAAAGCTGCACTAGATATACGCATCCAAATGATTAATATTTATGAAAATGAATCCTAGACACAATCACACAAGCACCTGTCAAAGAAAGAGAACGATCCAAAATAATATTTCTTTCAAGAGAGAGGTACACAGAAATGTTTATCGTGTTTTCTTAGCTAGTTAAAGGTTAAAATGGCTCAAAACCAAACTACAGTACAATCCCTTCACATGCCTACCAAGTACCAATAATCTCCATCAAGAACTCATAAATTGCAGCTCAGTCTCTAAAAAAGGGCTGAAAAAATGCCAACTTGAATCATGAAAAGCATTAAAATAGTCATCAGAAATTGTTTTTATGCTAAACTCATTTGTAAATTTTCGAGCCGCCAAAATATGTCCCATTGAGTTCAAAACGGGTGAGTTAAACTCTGAAACTTGCTTGTATGTTTCAAAGCTATTCCCAAACAAGACCATGTTACCTAATAGATTCAGTTCCCAATTAGCTTGCAAGAGGTTGTTGTATAACTCAGCCTCACAATGGGGCATGAAGAACACAGTTGGCTTTAGAGCCTGTCTCCTTCCATGTTCATTGAATGGTAAGACAGAACAGCCTAGAGTTTCCAAAATCCGAGATTCAGTTGCAGATAGAACAGGATCAAATACGTCAATATCTTCAATCCATCTAAAATCTCTTTTCATTAATATTGCCAGACTAAGCTGCAATCTGGGGGGCTCATATGATTCAAGGCTGCCAATACCATAAATTACCATTGGCATCTTTGACTCCAATCCCAAGACCTTGTGCAAGTGTTCAGAAATTGGTGGGGTTTGTAATTGGTCTCGAAGACTATGGTAGAATTGAGAGCTCTCAACTTTATTTATGCTCCTTTCAATTTTTTGCATCAAGGCTTTTTCTGTGGAGGGATCAATTTGTACGTCTGTTGGAGTCCATGGTTCTTCTGTTTCTTTCAAAGTTTCAACTTTGTTAGATCTTCTCCTTTGTCTTCCACGGCGGGGTAAAACAACTGTCCAGCCTCCATTCAAAGCGCAATCATCAACGGCAATAGTTTCTGTTGATCCTTCCATTTAATGATAGCTATTAATCTAATTTGTTTGAGTTGATTCTGATATGCTATTATTTCACACTTCAGGATGAGATGGCAAATTCTGAATAAAAGAACAAAGTGTAAGAGATGGGGAACGTTCCACGGCATTAGAAACAATGAGTTACATGCTGAGCATACCAATATTTGACATCTTATTTCAGAAAAACAGTAAATACCTTCAAGAATTGAAATAAGCAAAGAAGGTTCTAGAATATGATATTATTCATTATGCCGTAAAACACCCTGTGAGAGCAAAATTGCTAAAAACTAGGTGGTTGGGTAATGCCCATATAAAAACAAAATCAGAGCATATAAATCCGTCTAGTCAGGCATATAAATCTGAATCTGATCTAAACCACACAAACCAACCCCAGCATTCTTGGAATTCAAGCATGACAAGAGATCTCAAGAATCAAAATATTGGAAGTAACCATGGTGTTTTCATCCAGCATCTTTCCATATTCCTGTATTCTTAGTGTAAGTCAAGAAAACTCCCATATCAAACAGGAGGGGGACAAAAAAAGTGAGCTCCCACACCTAGTCACTGATACAAGAAAAATTTACAGGACATGATAAATTAACTACGAGGCAACTTTTCAAAGACCTAAAGTCTAGACTGGTGAACATAATTCATTTAGGACATAATCAGGTAGGTTTCAAAAGCTGCAAGGAAAACTATGCATATAGATAGGCCATTGTGTTTCAGGGACATCAAGCAATGAGGCATCTTTTCCTCATTTCTCACAAAAATGTTAGCTAGCGAATAAATATTGAGGTTTCAGATTTATATATCTTACCACCCTTTGACATTAGCATTCAATGAATAAACCCCATGATCAAAAGTTTTCAACTTGCGTACAAGCAGCCAAAGGTGCCATCAGTGGATAATAATGCAATCAGGTTGAATTTCTTAAAGCATATCAGTATCCAAATTCTGAAAACCAATGCCTTTGAGACCAACCAGAAATCCACAATATACTGGCAAGTGAAGAATTTAATTAGAGGCTTTCTTTTCATGTAGTGGGACAAAAGCAAACCCATATCATTTATATATAAGTGGTTATTTCGGGCAGATAAATTATATGTGTTTCAAATACAGCTTATTGAGTTCAAAGAGATGGTATTCAATATTAAACTCTGGAACACATGAAAAATGTACTTCCTCATTTCTATGTAAATGGTTCAAATGACTAAACGTAACAAATCAAATCCCTTCCCAGTTTATGTTTGGGCTTGTCAAAATGTATCATACTGATGTATTATTGTAAGGACAATAGGGAAAGGATGAGAAAAGAGGAAGAGTAAAGGAGAGGAGAAGAGAGATGAGAGAGAGTTTCACTAAATGATACCTTGACAATCAGATTAAGCATAAGACAATTGATTACACACTCCACTGTTTATAAAGGATCTGTGTAATGATTTCCCACATCCAACTCATACTTAACTAACTGCCTAAACTTCCTAAGAGACTTGGATGCATAACAGACTCCTAACCACCTATCTATAACTCTCTTCTTATGTATTTTACATTTGATACAACACATGCATTGATACATTTTGACAAGTCAACACACCACCCATTAAAGTGGGACAAAGCAGTGCATTTAATGAATCGTGATATGGCAGAGCCTTTTCTCTTGGTTGAAGCAATGACTGAGGTGAAGAATGAAATCCTCCAGCACTAAAACACAGCGTCGGAAGCTATCTTCTGATTGATATGTTCTTCACCTGAAGAAGGTTTTCAGTGTTCTATTCCTCTTCAAGTAATCCAACTTATCCTTATTTTTGTCTATTTTTGCTTGATACGCAGTGTTGCAAGATCTTACAATCTCTACAATGCCAAGGTTATTGCACAGAATTGCCCATGCACCAATCCTCACTCAACACTAAAAGGTCTGCGCGTTTTATAAAGTAATGTTCCTTTGCAAAGCGTACTCGAGCATAACTACAAGATGAAACTATTGTACTGAAGTAGGCCAGGATGGGGGACAAAGGAATGTCAAAATTCTTGCTTGTTATTGTAATCTACAAATGATTCATAAATATGGTCATCAAGGTCACGTTTTGGTTGTGTTTGTGGCCTCTGATTATTCCATTCTTTCTTTCTTCCTTTTTTTCCTCCTTTTTTCTATTCTGGCTATTTGCAACCATGGAGGGAAATTCCAAGCTGTAAATTTTGCTCAATAGAATGAAAATCTTTATATATTTCCCAAAATGTTATCTTAAACCATTTCACATATGCCATCAATATTGCCCAACCTGTTTAGGAGATTTTTCCCATATAACCATTTACCAGATACAATAAAACACAGAATTGATGCTACTGCAAAATTCATATATGATAATCAAAACTAATTATATCGATAATAGATAAACTAGCAATCCGAACTCAAAATTTAAAATTCATATCAGAGAATTAAACCTCATAATACTCATCACAGAATTAATACTGTTGGCATTTCGTCACGAAATTGAAATTTCAGCTACCGGCATCACAACCCCATTCTCAAAATTACAGCATTATTATTTTTAACCAAACTAAGTGCATTTTTCAACCATCAATATTATTAGGATGATAGGCGGGAAAGCCAAGAAAAAAATAATTACCTTTAATGGCTGCGTTCTGAATCCCTCTTTATCTTCGTAGCAAAGCAAGGAAAAAAAAATCATTATCTTACTTAAAGGTGCAAGAAGAAAACACCACTGATATGAAAAGCGCGAGAGCAACAAAGTGAAGAGAGAGCATCTAGTTCATGTGCGCTGAAGAAATCCCTCAGCTTCTTTTTCTCACCCAAATCCTGTGCCCCCTTTTGTTGCTCGACAAGGTCGACGGAATCTCACCGTAGTAAATGGATTCTCGGCGGCAGAAGCTCAACAGATTTCAAGGAAAAAGCTTCAACGGAATCAGTGGAGGCGGCTTCGACGGCGAGGCACAACGAAGCCATGAAAATATTTGTTTTTCCTTTCTGTTTTTTGGCATGGCCCGAAATACTAGTAGGTCGTGTGAAAAATTTCTACCGGGGCTTTTAATAGAACCCAGTTTTCACTTTAAAAAAAAAATACTGGGCAAGTGGATAAATTATCGGCTAATGCGCTTTCATTGGATCAGGATCCATTTCTTTTTCCGGAAACATGTTTATTTTCATTAAAAAACCAAAAAGAATTCATCTAGTAGATAAGAAATTAATTCATAACTCATAAAGTCATCAGTTTGATGCGGTTCTTGGAGTCTAGAGATATGTTATGGCTTGACGAGCTCTCGGGACCACCTAAACTTTTTTATAACCAAAAATGAAAAATAAAGAAAAATTGCTATAAAATCACTTGTTTAAGAAACTAGCTGGACACGTCTCTAAAATTGGTTTAAGCAACTATATCTATGACAAGAATAGAGAATTTCTTTTTTTTTTTTTAATTCACCAAAAAAGGAGAACTCCCCTGAGTGATTTTAATTAGCAACCCCGGAAAATTACTGGAGAAGAACCTTGTTTATTTCCTTCCCATTCTCTTCCCTCCTCTTCCCTTTTTATAACCATAAGATTAATATTTGAATGGTCCATATTTAATTCTTTATAAAATTATGATCAAAATGTTAAATTATGAGTTAAAAAATAATTAGTTTAATTTAAATGGCAAAAGATTGATATGAGTAATGTAATACTATAATAAAAAAATAAAAAAATATTTTTTATAAAATCAAATCTGGATCATTTAAATATTGATCTTATAGTTAGAAGAGAAAGGAGAAGGGAATAGAATGAGAAGGGACTAAGAGAGGTTCTAATCTAGGAAAATTATTGCACGTGATTGAAGCTTTCTGCATATAATTAAAAATATAGCGCTTTCGTGGAAGAAAACTTACACTCAGTTATTTTAGTAAATACTCATGGAAGAAAATTATGCATGGCTGAATCTACACAACCAATCTTACAATTATTTAAGTTAGTATAAAATACATTCAACCAACTAAAATTGGTCTAATTATTAAGAATGCAACTTTTACTTAACCTTTTAGGCAGTTGCCTGGTTGGCATCTTCAGGAGAAGACGATGTTGTTTTGAATCTCATTACTTCGATAATAGGCAATTTACAAACAATTTGCCATTGAGACGTGACATAATCATGCTAGGAAAAACCCTAAAAGCCTGTTTGATTTGAAGGAGGGTACTAGAGGTTTTAAGTTTTAACTTTATCTTGTTTGGTGTGATTAAAAGGAAAGGAAGAGAGAAATATTTAATTATTCCTTATTTGGTTCAAGAGAAGAAGGGAAGGAATAACAATAATCAATTTATCATATTACTCTTACATGTTAGAATAAAATGGGAGTAGGAGAGATTTTGGCTTCTTTTTCCTTCAAAAGTTCTAACCAAATGAGAGGAGGACTTATTTTTCCTACCCTCCCCTTCGTGGTATTAAGGAAAATAAAGAGAAGGAGAGAGAAAAAAATTTGAATGAACTTGGTTTAAAAAAAATTTAAAAAGTGGGCTTCTAAAAGTTTAATAGAGAAAAATTATAAGATAAAACAACAATAAAAATTAATTAAAGGTTTTTAACCGAAATTCTTTAATTTTTTAAATTGAACTCATTAAAATTTTATCTTCTCTCCCCTCTCTTCCGTTTCCCTGGTGTCAAAATATTAGGTGAATGACCAGAAAGATGTGATAAAGTTCATAAAAAAAGAAAAAGAAAGATTAATCTGTCTTTTAACTCCTAACTCATTTATAATTTAATCCCTCAAATATGAGTCAACACTTCTTGAACTTTTGACTTCCCTGAAACTTATTACATGCCTTTTTCTTCTTTTAACCATTATTAGTCCAACTCATACTTGAGTCATCGTAATAAGTGCTTACGTTGTTGTCAGGTCACCATTCCCATCATCTTCAACCTCCTTGCCTTCTCTCACTCACTTACCACTGTTGACAAGAATCCTTTCCATTCCACTCTAGGTTGGTCTCCATACCCTCCTAAATTCCTTCTCAATCATCATAATGAAAGAGGAAGATGAATATTAAGATGAAGAACACACACCCTACAACTTGGCGACCCCTTCATCATATTTTAAGGTTATTGATTAAAGTTTCTAAGACCATCGTGATAGCCACCATAGCCGTTATGTAAGCTATATATGCTCAGAGAGGAACACCTGCTGTTGCCGAAATTGCCTCGTCCATTTTGTTAGCTGATTTTTCTAAGAATTAAGAAAGGCGTGATGACGATCTGTTTCTTTCTAAAAATGTTATTATGGTATGCAGATTTTTCTTTCCAGTTGCAAGAGATTTCTTGAGGCCAAAAATATGGTGAGTTTGACTTCTCATGGTGGTAGGCATTTGCAGCGATATGATAATAAAGTTGATAGAGGAGGAGTTTAGAAAACAGAGTATAAAATGATGATTATGGATAAAGATGAAAAAATAATATAAAAAAAAAGGGGATAATGAAAGAAGAGGGCATGAAGACTCGATCAGAGTGGAATGGAAAGAATTATTGTCAATACCAATACCAATAAGTGAGCGAGAGATGGTAGGCAGGTTGATAAGAATCATTTTCTTAGAAAGAAAAAATAAATAAATATTGAGTTTTAAGCAAATCAAAAATTTAAAAATTGAGTTACGTCTAGTCATACTTAAAAGACTAAATTATAAGTAAGTTAAAAATTAAAAAAATTAAAAATTAATTTTAAAAGAACAAAGAAAGAAAGATGTCATAAAAGGAGGTGAGGGGAGGGAAGCCAATAATTTTGCTCGGTTTTTATTAATTCTGCCTGTAACTATTCAGAATATTAGTATTTATCCTTTGATTTTAAAACAGAATTGTGGCGAGGACGGAAAAATAAACTCAACTAGAATTCAAGTTAACTGAAAAACAGATAAAATGAAAACGTTGTACTAGAAAATTAGATAGAGTTTATTACAAAGTTTCTTGCTAATTACCAATAAAAAAAGGCATAGAAACACTTGAAAAAAAAGCTTTTACAAATACAAAAATAAGGCTCTAGAAGATACGAGCTATGGCAGAAGCCAGCGAAAAGCAGAAAGAGACCCATTTTGAGAGAACAATCCAACAATTGTGTGCTAAGCGAAGAGCCATCTTCGATCTCATCTCCATCTTCTGCTTCAGTCAAGCAAATTAGGGTTTAACTGTGTGAGCACATTTTGATATTTTTATAGTCAATTAGGAGTTTAATTCAGTAAATACGTTAATTGAGGGAAAATATCAACGTATTTATGATGCTAATCTCTTCATTAATTGTGGTTTATCTGTGTGGATATGCCATGGATCTGGATGTACTCTACATTCAATTGTGAATATTCATTATTCGAATTAGGAGATGAATTTCTGGGGGGAAAAAACAGAATGAGGAGATGAATATGTGCAGGAATTTATGAGCAAAATTTATATTTTAAAATTAAATTTTAGTTGTTAATTAGAATCATTAGCATTATCTTAGCGTGAAGTAGCATCAGCATTATAATATTATTTTCTAATTGCAATTAGAGCTGACAGGTTCAGTTGAAATAAATAGAAACCGTTTGGATGTAGTTCTTTTCATCCCACCAATTAGCAAGCTATCCCACTTTCTTTTTTTAAAAAAATTCTTTTTACAATTTTTAGTTTAATTTTAATAATTTTTCTTATCATTTTCACTCAATTTACACATATTTTTATATTTTATTAAAGACTTTGATTCTAAATTTAATTTTTTATTTTCTTCATTGTTTTACTATTTTTATACTAAAATAACTACTAAAAATGAATTATATGTTCATGGTTCAAGTTTTGAGATTAATTTAAATATAAAAATAAGAAGAATTTAGTCTATAAAAGTTGTAATTTAATTTAAAAATTTGCATGTCAAAATGTTAAAAAAACAAAAATTGAGATTAGTAAGTTGGCTCCCCAAGAAGAACGGGTTAGCTAAATGTTAATCCGCCAAAATACGGTTCTTTTAGGACTAGCTCACATGGGTTTTAGCCCACTTTGCCACCTTTACTTGCAATCTTAATCTTATTTATAGTAATTCAACATTTTAATATTATCTTTTTGATGCTCTTAGTATTCTAATTTTATTTATAATGCATACAACATTTTATCGTATTGAATAAATAAAGGAAAAGGGGCAAAAAAAGAAGTTGAAAATTACTAAATTCTAAATCAGGTTTGGTAACAACACTTTATTTAATATGGACACCACTGAATTTGTAAATAATAACAAATTTTTGTTGACATGTTTTATTTGACATTTAGTAATTTTTAGCTTTTTTTTTTGTCATTTTCTCATAAATAAATGCAGAATATCTTTACTAGTATAAGTGCTCATATTTAATTCTTAGTAATGCCTCGAATATGATTTTCTTTAATAAGAGTATAACAATACATAGCAAAAAAAAAATTTAATGCTACCATATGTTGTGCATGAGAGTGGAAGATTACCACATGGTAACCGGTAAGATTGAACTAGTTTTTCTTTGGGAAAATTTCACTGTAGGACCGCACAAGACAATTAATCTCAAAGAGCCCCCAAAACTTTCTGAAATCTCACTGCAGGACCAAGGGGCCAATTTGATATTAATTCCACAAACGAAATGACGCCACTACCCTTAGCATCAGGTGAACCAGTCCACATGTGAACGGACTGATTCCACGTGTGAATATATGTATTTATTCTGCAAATTGGCTAGTTCCCTTTGCAAATGCGCTCTCTCGCACTTGTTTCCTCATGAACGCATGCATCAGGTGAACCAATCCACATGTGAACGGACTGATTTCCCGTGTGAATATATGTATTTCATCTGCAAATTAGCTAGTTTCCCTTGCAAATGCGCTCTCCCGCACTTGTTCCCTCACGGACGCATTCATCAGGTGAACCAGTCCACATATGAACGGACTGATTCCACGTGTGAACATATGTATTTATTCTGTAAATTGGCTAGTTCCCTTTGCAAATGCACTCTCCCGCACTTGTTCCCTTCTACTAGGGGCAGTGTCGTCATTTCGTTTGTGGAATTAATATCAGATTGGCCCCTTGGTCCTGCAGTGAAGTTTCAGAAAGTTTTGGGGGCTCTTTGAGATTAATTGTCTTGTGCGGTCCTATAATGAAATTTTCCCTTTTTCTTTTGGCCAAGTCACGCAAGGTTTTGGTAACTTTATATAAATAACCTCACTAGTAGAAATAGCCAATCTGAACTGATTTTTTTAAGGAAAAATTGTAATTAGGTCCCATCCAAGGGAATTAAATAAAAAAAAGTCTCTTGAAATCATAAAATTATTCTGAAATCCCAAGGGATCTTTTTACAATAAATTTTATTTGTTTAATTACCAAATTATCCTTCTTTTTTTTAAGTTTGTATTGACAACTGAAAGAGCAGTGTTTGATAACTCAGGGTGTAAGGATTGACAACTATAGCGGCTGGTTTGACAATACATTTTCTCAGTATATCACAAAATGTAACGCATGAGTTGTCAAACCAGCCGCGATAGTTGTCAATCCTTATACTGAGAAAATGTATTGTCAAACCAGTCGCGATAGTTGTCAATCTTTACACCCTGAGTTATCAACCACTGCTCTTTCAGTTGTCAATACAAACTTAAAAAAAAGAAGAAGGATAATTTGGTAATTAAACAAATAAAATTTATTGTAAAAAGATCCCTTGGGATTTCAGAATAATTTTATGATTTCAAGAGACTTTTTTTTATTTAATTCTTTTAGGTGAGACCTAATTGCAATTCTTCCTTTTTTTTAAACCGGTTGTAGATTATGAGATTTAAGAAATATAACTGGTTGGTAATTTTGTTTGTTTTTCTTTCACCCCAACTAGCTCCTCTGAAGTTGTTGAACATGATGATCCAGTAAAAAGATAAAATGAAAATGTTCTTTGGTTCAGTCTTGGCTTCATCCTGCTTTTGCCACCCAAAATGATTACGGCGCTCAGAAATAATTTCTTCTGAAAGAATCAAAATCTGCCTACTGACCGGATGGTTGTAGCTTTTCTTCAATTCCTTTGATCCTCCCAATGTCCAATGCAGATAGATAACTTATTTGGTATTATATACTATAATACTCATCATTAGTATAAGAGTTAGTTGGGAGATTAGATTTTATTTTAAATATAAAATCTCAATCTTTTTTTTTCACATCTTTTCTTAAAATATCTCCATTGATCATGAGAAATTCTCCATCAAAAAATAATTCCAATTATCCAATACATATAATTGAAGATAATAATTTAAGAAGATTAACATATATTTATGACAAATATTAACTAATCTTTTTAATATCTTTAATAGTCTATCTCTTATAATCGCGTAAATTTGATAGGACTCATCTGTGTCCACTTTACTTGGGGCCTGGTTATTGGATAATCTAACCCCTAGAATTTTGGTATCATGCAATTCTGAGACAATTCAAACATCAGGCCAGACATTTTTGTGAGATTGTCCATGTTCCCTTTTTGCTTACTCAATGAGGATATAGTCCTCATAACTCAGTTCAGATCGTGACCGAATATTCCTGCAAGTTCTCAGACCTTTTTGTGATATCTGCCAACTTTGTAGGAACTACTTTGGAAAGAGATTTATTGGTCTCATTATGCAAAAAAAAAAAAAAAAAAAAGGATATGATCAAGATATCTGCCAACTTTGTAAAACAATTTTTTGTTTTTAACAACATAAAAAAAACTTGTTTGGTAATTTATTCTTAGTTAATTGTTTTAAAAACAAAAAAACAGTAATTTGTTTTTAAAAACTAAAAAACCAAAATAACTTTTAGGAAAAAAGACAGAAAAATGACAAATGAACTTCATAATACCAAAAAGGTCTGCTGAATTTGAGAAATCCCAGTTTAGTCTTAAGAGACTAATTTGGCATTTATAAGTTTGCTAAAATGACCATATTGCCCTTCATTTTATTTATTGTTTTTAAAATACTAAAGCCTCCATTGGGCGACCTTTCACAGGAGCGATAATTGGTCACAGAGCTCCACCGGTCATAAACAATTTTTTTGAAAATTTTTACAATTTCAGTATAACGGTTAACAACTTTTATAACGCTATTAACAACTTTAGTATAACAGTTAACAATAAGTTTTCTGGAAAATTCAACAAGCTCTAGCGGCCGGAAACAATTTTTTTGAAAATTTTTACAACTCAGTATAACAGTTAACAACTTTATAACGCTATTAACAACTTTAGTATAGCAGTTAACAACAAGTTTTTGAGTTTGTTAACAGCATTACTGAAGTTGTAAAAATACTACTTTTTGAATTTCCCGAACAACCTGTTGTTAACTGCTATATCGAAGTTGTTAATAGTGTTACAAAAGTTATTAACTGTTATACTGAAGTTGTAAAAATTTTCAAAAAAGAAGTAGTTGTTAAAGTTATAAAAATGCCATTTTTTTGAATTTTTAAGAAAATCTGTTGTTAAATGTTATACCGAAGTTATTAATAGAGTTACGGAACTTATTAATGACATTATTGAAGTTGTAAAAATGCTACTTTTTGAATTTTTTTGAAAAATTTGTTGTTAACTATTATACTGAGGTTGTTAATAACATGAAAAAAGTTATTAACCGTTATATTGAAATTGTAAAAATTTTCAAAAGAAAAAAAGCTGCTAAAATTATAAAAATGCCGTTTTTTTTGAATTTTTAAGAAAACATATTGTTAAATGCCATATCGAAGTTGTTAATAGGGTTACGGAACTTATTAACGACATTATTGAAGTTGTAAAAATGTTACCTTTTGAATTTCTCGAAAAATCTGTTGTTAATAGTGTTACACAAGTTGTTAATCGTTATACTGAAGTTATGAAAATTTTCAAAAAAATTATTTCCGGCCGTCGGAGCTTGTTGAATTTTCCGAAAAACATGTTGTTAATTGCTATATTGAAGTTGTTAATAACATTACAAAAGTTGTTAACTATTATACTGAAGTTGTAAAAAATTTAAAAAAATTGTTTTTGGTTGCTGAAGCTTGTTAAATTTTTCAGAAAACCTATTGTTAATTACTATACTGAAATTGTTAATAATATTACAAAAGTTGTTAATCGTTATACTAAAGCTATATAAATTTTCAAAAAAATTGTTTTCGACTGGCAGAGCTTCGTTGACCAATTGTCGGCCGATCACTGGAGCTTTGGTGACTACCGTTGTCAAAGCTTCGGCGACCGGCCGACCAGTGGAGGCTTTGGTATTTTAAAAACAATAAATAAAATAAAGGACAATATCATCATTTCAACAAACTTATAATGTCAAATTAGTTTCTTGAGACTAAATTGGGATTTCTCAAATTCAGCAGACCTTTTTGATATTATGAAGTTCATTTGTCATTTTTTTTATCTTTTTCCCTAACTTTTATATGTTTTGTTGTTTTTGTTTTGTATAATAGAGTTATTTTTTTAACTTTTAAAAATTATCATTTTTAAAAAAAATTTCAAAGTAATGGGTCATATTGTCTCAATTTTAAATTTTCAGAATAAATTTGTTCTCAAAAAAACCTTTTAGAAACCCAAAGCTCCTGAATCCTGAATAAAAACTTTCAGCACAAATTTATACCTTAACCCAATATTATTTTAAATCAAATACTATTTTAACAAATACTTTAATAGCTGTTAGGTAATTATTGAAATATTATATATAAAAATTATCATATTTGTCTTAATGATATTATACAAAAAATATTAATAATTTTGTGTTCAATAATTTCAGTATTATTATTATTATTATTATTATTGACATTATTTACAAATCTTTACACTCAATTTACCAGTTAACTTTTAAGATTTACAAAATTTTGTTCTGAGCACTCAGAGAAAGTTTTGGTTTTCCAAAAGGTTTTTAGAAGCAAATTTATTCTAAAAATTTAAAATCATAATAATATATATTTTTTACCATTAAAAACTTTTTAAAAATTATTTTGAATAGAGTAAATTTGTTCCTAAAAAAAGATTTCACATAACTAACACCTATCACTAAAAATTTCTAGGGTTAACTCTTATATATTTATTACTCCTTTTGGCTTTAAATATAATACTTATTTTATAATATATTTTTATAGGGTAAAATGAATTTTATATTTATGGATGGGACCGGTATGGTCAAACGTTGCTGTGACCAGTTAAAAACTCTCAACTCTACTGGTTGATGTTCATGATGCTTGTGGTGATTATAAGACTTGTTCAAGAACAACCCAAAAATAATCCTCACATATGACATAACACTGTCCCGCTCGGCCGTTCCTGAATTGTAGAAAACTTCAGTCCGACGACCAAGGCGCCGATCCTGCTTCGGAGACGGTGACAGGTGACGGCTGGAATTCTAATCATATTTGAGATAGTTAGTTGTGATTGTTGTAGCCGTGCTTGACCACTTTTTGTCTCTGAATCAACAAAATTTCTTTTCCCAAATCGTAATTGCTTCTTAGATATTTTTGTTATGGTTGTTCTTCAAAGTCCCACCCAGTTCATCCTAAGCCTATGTGCAATCGTCGTGAAGGGTCACTGGGGTAATCTGTTGAAGCTAGAGAAGGCTTCCGCTCTCACTTCTTCCACCATTCACCAGGTACTTCTTCAGCTCTCTCTCCATGGCTTTCCTCCATCTCATTCCTTCTCATTCTTCAAATGGGTCGAGACAATTCCAAATTTTAAGCACTCTTTGCATTGTTCATGGTCCATGCTTCATATCCTCGTAAAGCATAAACACTTTAGAACTGCACAAGAGATGCTTGAGAAAATTGCCCACAGGGATTTCTTTCGTCGCCTTCAGTTTTGAGAACTTTGATTGAAATTCAACATGACCCAGAAGTGAATTCGCATGTATTGAGCTGGCTTGTAATACATTATGCAAAATCAAAGATGACCGATGATGCCATTCAGGTTCTTGAACAGATGAGGTTGTATAAATTGAACCCTCATTTGCATGCCTGTACTGTGCTTCTGAATTCTTTGGTCAAGGAAAGGGTTACTAACATGGTATGGAAGGTTTACAAACAATTGGTTAAAGCTGGTGTGTTTTCCTAATGTGCATATCTATAATGTGTTAATCCATGCTTGTTCCAAATCAGGAGATGTAGAGAGAGCAGAACATTTATGAATGAGATGGAAGAGAGAAGGTGTGTTTCCTGATATTTCACTTACAATACTTTGATATATTATATTGCAAAGAAGAGTAGCATACGAGGCTTTATCTATCCAGGAAAGAATGGAAAGAGAAGGAATAAATCTTGACATTGTTAGTTACAATTCTCTTATTTATGGATTC